>NC_045806.1:73675037-73875005 GCF_009873245.2 Balaenoptera musculus | reverse complement strand
ACAAAGATATACAATGGAGAAAAAACAGTCTCTTCAATAAGTGGTGCTGGGAAAACTGGACAGCTACATGTAAAAGAATGAAATTAGAAGACTCCCTAACACCATACACAAAAATAAACTCAAAATGGATTAAAGACCTAAATGTAAGACTGGACAGTATAAAAGTCTTAGAGGAAAACATAAGAAGAACACTCTTTGACAGAAATCACAGCAAGATCTTTTTTGACCTACCTCCTAGAATAATGGAAATAAAATCAAAAATAAACAAATGGGACCTAATGAAACTTAAAAGCTTTTGTACAGCAAAAGAAACCGTGAACAAGACGAAAAGACAACCCTCAGAATGGGAGAAAATATTTGTAAACAAATCAATGGACAAAGGATTAATCTCCAAAATATATATATATCTCATGCAGCTCAATATTTTAAAAACAAACATCACAATCAAAAAATGGGCAGAAGACCTAAATAGACATTTCTCTAAAGAAGACTTATAAATAGCCAACAAACACATGAAAAGCTGCTGAACATCACTAATTATTAGAGAAATGCAAATCAAAACTACTATAAGGTATCACCTCACACCAGTTAGAATGGGCATCATCAGAAAATCTACAAACAACAAAAGCTGGAGAGGATGTGGAGAAAAGGGAATCCTCTTGCACTGTTTGTGGGAATGTAAATTCATACAGCCACTATTGAGAACAGTATGGAGGTTCCTTAAAAAACTAAAAATAAAATTACCATATGACTCAACAATCTCACTACTGGGTATATACCCAGAGAAAACCATAATTCAAAAAGACACATGCACCCCAATGTTCATTGCAGCACTATTTACAATAGCCAGGTCATGGAAGCAACCTAAATGCCCATCAACAGACAAATGGATAAAGAAGATGTGGTACATATATACAATGGAATATTACTCAGCCATAAAAAGGAATGAAATTGGGTCATTTGTAGAAACTTGGATGGACCTAGAGAGTGTCATACAGAGTGAAGTAAGTCAGAAAGTGAAAAATAAATATCATATATTAATGCGTATATGTGGAATCTAGAAAAATGGTACAGATGAACCAGTTTGCAAGGCGGAAATAGAGACACAGATGTAGAGAACAAACGTATGGATGCCAAGGGGGAAAAGTGGGGTGGCTGGTCTGATGAATTGGGAGATTAGGTTTGACATATATACACTAATATGTATACAATAGATAATTAATAAGAACCTGCTGTATAAAAAATAAATAAAATTTAAAAATAGTTTCTACTTGCTTAAAATGGACTATATTATCTATGGTATGTCTTTATGTAAGCCTCATGGTAACTACAAAGCAAAAACCTAGAATATGTGCACAAAGGATAATAAAAGAGCATACAACTATGGAAAATCACCAATTTACAATGGTAGGTAGAAACAGAGGGAAAAAGAAACAGTGGGAATACAAAACAACCAGACACAATTAATAAGATTGCATTAGTAAATCCTTATATATCAATGATAACACTAAATAAAGATGGATTGAATTCACCAATCAAATAGCACAGAGTGGCCGGCTGGATTAAAAAAACACACCATCCACCTGTATGCTGCCTATTAGAGACTCACATCAGGTTTAAGGACACTCATAGGCTTAAAGTTAAGGCATTGAAAAACATATCCCATGCAAGTGAAAACCTTTTAGAAAGCAGAGATAGCTATACTTATTTCAGAAAAAAAGTAGACTTTAAGCCAAAAACAGTAACCAGAGACAAAGAAGGTCAGTATATAATCACAAAGGTGTCAATTCATCAAGAAGATATAACAATCATAATTATAAATGCATCCAACATAGGAGCACCTAAATATATTAAGCAAACACTAACCAGTCTGAAGGGAGCAACAGACAATAATACATTAACAGTAGGGAACTTCATTACCCCACGTTCAGTAATGGCTAGATCATCCAGATGGAAAATCAAAAAGGAAACATTGGACTTGGAGCATACATTAGATCAAATGGACCTAACAGACATTTATAGAACATTCCATCTTACAGAAGCAGAATACACATTCTTCTCAAGTGATTACAGAACATTCTTCAGAACAGAACATATATTGGGGCAAAAAAAGTCTTAAAAAATTGAAGAAGATTGAAATTATATCAAGTACTCTTCCAACCACAATGGTATGAAACCAGAAATCAACAAGAGGAAAGCTGGAAAATATACAAATATTTGGAAATTAAACAATACCTTCCTGAAAAACCAACAAGTCAAGGTAGAAATCAAAAGGTAAATTTAAGAAATCTTGGAACAAATGAAAATGGAAAAACATACTAAAACTTATAAGATGCTGCAAAGTCAGTTCTGAGAAGGAAGTTTATAATCATAAATGCATATATTAAAACAAAACTCAAATAAACAATTTAACTTTACAATTCAGAAAAACAAATTAAGTCCAAGTTAGCAGAAGGAAGGAATAACAAAGATTACAGCAGAAATAAATAAAATAGAGACCAGAAATAAAATAGAAAAAAATGAAAAACTAAGATCTGTTTTTTCAAAAAGATAAATAAAATTCACAAACATTGGCTAGAGTAATTAAGAAAAAGAGAGAGAAGATGCAAATAAATAAAATCAGAAATGAAAAAGGAGACATTACAACTACAGAAATAAAAAGGATCATAAGAGATTACTACTAACAATTAATATATGTCAAAAATTTAATAACCAAAAGAAATGGATAATTTCCTAGAAACATACAACTTACCAAGACTGAATCAGGAAGAAACAGAAAATCTAAAGAGACCAATAATGAGTAAGGAAATTGAGCCCTTAATCAAAAACCTCAAACACAGAAAAGCCCAAGACCAAATAGCTTCACAGGTAAATCCTATTACACATTTAAAGAAGAATCAATGCCAACGTTTCTCAAACTCTTCCAAACAATTGAAGAAGAGCAAGCGCTTCCAAGCTCATTTTACAAGGCCAGCATTACTCTGATACCAAAGTCAGATAAAAACACTACAAGAAATGAAAACTATAGACCAATATCCCTGATGAATATAAATATAAAATTCTCAATGAAATATTAGCAAATTGAATTCAAGAACACATTAAAAAGATTATACCCCATGACCAAGTGTGGTTTTATCTCTGGGATGCATAAATTGTTCAACATATGTGAATCAATAAAGTTGATACACCACATTAATAGAATAAACAATAAAAATTAAATGATCAGCTCAATAAACACACAAAAAAGCATTTGACAAAATACAACAATGCTTCATGACAAAATCCCTAAACAAATTGGGTATAGAAGGAACATATTTCAACATAATAAGTCCACATATGGAAAACCCACAGTTAACATTATACTCAATGGTGAAAAGCTGAAAGCTTCTCCTCTAAGATCAAAAAACAAGACAAGGGTGTCCACTCTCACCAATCCTATTCAACATATTACTGTAAGTTCTAGCTAAAACAATTAGGCAATACAAAGAAATGAAAAGCGTCCAAATCACAAAAGAAGTAAAATTGCAATTGTTTGCAGATGATATGACAGTATATATAGAAAACCCTAAAGACTCCACCAAAAACCTGTTGGAACTGATCAACAAATTCAGTAAAGTTTCAGGAAATAAAATCAACCCATAGAAATCAACTGCATTTGTATACAACTGCATTTGTATACAATACATTTGTATTGTAACAATGGAACATCTGAAAAAACATTAAAGAAAACTATCGCATTCACAATAGCATCAAAAAAATAGAATAAGAAATAAAGTTAACCAAGAAAGTGAAAGTTCTGTACAATAAAAACTACATGACTTTGGTGAAAGAAATCAAAGAATACCCAAAAAATGGAACAGTATTCCATGTCATGAATCAGAAAAACTAATATGGTTAAAATATTTATACTACCCAAAGCCATGTATAGATTCAATTCAATCCCTATCAAAATTCCAATTTTTCACAGAAATAGAAAAAAAAATCCTAAAATTTGTCTGGAAGCACAAAAGACCCTGAATAGCAAAAACAATCATGGGAAAGAAGGACAAAGTCAGAGACATCACAGTTTCTGATTTCAAACTATACTACAATGCTATAATAATTAAAACAGTATGGTATTGGCATGAAAATAGACATACAGACCAAAGGAACAGAATAGACAGCCCAGAAATAAATACATGCATTTACAGTCAACTAATATTTGACAAGGGAGCCAAGACCACTCAATGGGGAACAGAAAGTCTCTTCAACAAATACTGTTAGGAATACTGCATAACCACATAAATTGGACAGCTATCTTACATCACTCACAAAAATGAGCTCAAAATGGATTAAAGACTTAAACATAAGACTTAACACCTTAAAACTCTTGGAAGAAAACATAGGTGTTAAGCTCCTTGATATTGGTCTTGGCAATTATATTTATAGATAGGACACCAAAAGCACAAGCAACAAAAGCAAAAATAAACAAGTGGACTACATCAAACTGAAAAGCTTTTGAACAACAAAAGAAACAATCTAAAAAATGAAAAAAACGTACAGAATGGGAGAAAAAACTTGTAACCATATACCAGATAAGAGGTTAATATCCAAAAAATATAAACTCATACAGTTCAATTACAAAAAACAATCGAATTTAAAAATGGACAGAGGAATTAAATAGACATTTTTCCAAAGAAGATATCCAAATGGCCAATAGGTACATAAAAAGATGCACAACATCATCAGGGAAATGCAAGTCAAAAATCACAATGAGATATTACCTCACACCTGTTAGAATGGCTGTCATGAAGAAGGCAAGAGATAACAAGCATTGGTAAGGATGTGGATGAAAGGGAATCCTTGTACACTGTTGGTGAAAATGAAAATTGGTTCAGCCACTATGGAAAAGAGTATTGAGGTTCCTCAATAAATTAAAAGTAGAGCTACCATATCATCCAGCAGTTCTACTTCTGGATATATATCCCAAAGCAATGAAAATAGGAAATCAAAGAGATATATGCACTCACATGTTTATTGTAGCATTATTCACAAGAGTCAAAATATGGAAACTACTATGTGCCCATCAATAGATGAATGGATAAAGAAGATGTGGCATATATATATATATATACATATATATATATATATATATATATATATATGTATATATATATATATATACACACACACAAAGGAATATTATTCAGCTTTGAGAAAGAAGGAAATCCTGCCATTTATAACAACATGGATGGACCTTGAGAGCATTATGCTAAGCTAGATATTTCAGAGAGAGAAAGACAAGTACTGTATGATATCCCTTAAATGTGGAATCTAAAGCAGGTCAAAATCATGAAAACGGAGAGTAGAGTAACGATTACCAGTGCTGGGTGTTGGGGAAATATTTTTAAGGGTGTAAACTTGCAACCAGTAGATAAATAAGTGCTGGAGGTTTCATACACAGCATAGGGATTATAAACAACAAACTATACTATAAATTTCAAAGGTGAAAAGAGAGTAGAACTTAATTGTTTCCACCATAATGAAGAAATGGTAATTATGTGATGTGACAGAGGTGTTAGCTAATGCTAAGTGGTAAGTCTTACTGCAATATATAAATGTATCAAATCAACACATTGTACACCTTAATGTATACAAAGTTATAAGTCAATTACATATCAATATTTTTTTTAAAAACCCCATATACCTCACTTCCCAATACTTTTGTAAAAAGAAACAAAAAATATATATGTATTATACATGTAGTATTTTGAGGTCACCAAGAGATGAAGGCTGAAAGTGAGAGAATATAGAGTCTCCTGATTGTTCTAAGGAAAATTGATTCCCATCCTCTCATTAAGGTGTTTAGTAGATTAAAATTTGAATTTCAGAATGACAAAAGTAAATTGGCATCTTTATGGTGAGAGTTTTCCTAGGAAAAAGTTTAAAAAAAAAGTGCATGGGAGAAAATTTCAAGCTGGAATAGGATAAATACATATAGGTAGAATTTTTTAATGAAGAAAACAGGTTGCACTGTGGGAAAATTTAATCCAGTGTGTCTTGTCCTTGAATTGTGATTGCTTTTCAATTATAATTTTGGAGAAGCACATTTTTTTTAATGTCTAATAGATTTGTTTTTAGATAATTAATGATGGAATAAACTGCTACACTAATTTCATTCATTATTCACTACAGTCAGCAAACTTTAGAATATAAAATTTCAGTAGAATTTTTGCTGACTTGCTCTGGTTGATCAGGTATTTCTTAATATATTATACGTATGTACCTATATGTTTTGTATTATATATACTTATTCAGAATAAAGACAATACAAAACATTTAAATGAAAGATGAGACTATTATACACATTTTACACAGACAAATAATAAAAGTGTCATCAACTTAATTCCAAATGGATTTGATGATAATATATAACTCAGTCAGAATTAGACGTGTAAATTAGATCACTTAAACTTCAAGGGTCCTCAAGCAATTTAGTTAAGAGTTTCACACTGTGTCAACTGAAATTTAACAAAAATTGGTTAAAACACTAGAAGCAAGTTTTCCATCAATTCAAACTGAAATTACCAACACTAATGTATTTTGAGGAGTCATTAAAACAGAAGAAAATAATCTTCTTCCAATGAAACTCTTCTGATTGTACAAAAGAGACATGTCTCAAACATTTATTTGCATTTGTATTTTCTGAGTAAATATCTCTTGAGATTGTTTATAAGGCATAATTTATTTGCAAATGTTTTACTCCATTCCAGCTACTATAACAAAATACCATAAACTGGTGGCTTATAAACTAAAGAAGTTTATTTCTCACAGTTTTAGGGGCTGGGAAGTCCAAGATCAAGGTGTTGGCAGATTCAATGTCTACTGAGAACCTGGTTCCTGGTTCATAGCTGGCCATTTTCTCACTGCCTCTTCACATGGTGGAAGGGGCAAGGGAGATCTTTGGGGTCTCTTTTATAATGGCACCAAATCTCATTCATGAGAACTTTGCCCTCAGTACATAATCACCGTTCAGAGACCCCACCTCTTTATACTATCACATGGGGGATTAGGATTTCAACATATAAATTTTTGTATGACACAAGCATTCAATCTATTGCAGCAAGATAACAGGATCTTACTTTGTAATATCAAGTGATCTGTCTTATTCTCATAACACTAGTGGTTCAGTTTTAAAAAAAAGATTGGCCAGTGAGAAGGAGAAATACAGTATTTATTAAAGGAAATTTATATCAATGGGTATATGTTAGGCAGTTTATATCAATGGCTATATGTTGTCCAAGGACAAAACAGGTATGTCCAGAAATATCTTACAAGTTTATAAAGAACTAAAATCCTCTCTGTTTTACAAGCAAGAAAAATAATTAACCCAGAAGCAATTGTAAATGGTAAGCAGAAACAAAACCAAACAAATCAATAGCTAACATTTAAAAAGCAGAAGTATCACCAAAGTGACAAGAGCACATTTCAAATGAAAAACATTTAAATAGTCCTTCTAACTGACTTACTAATACATTCTTATCAGATACCACACACAGCCACTACTAATGCTGCTCCCTGTCTGAACAAACCTAAACAGAAGTAAAGTGGCTGTGTTAAGTAAATTTGAAGTCTTTGCTTGAGATCATATAGTATACAGTGCTTGCTCAACAAGTATCATTTTGCAAGTCTTCCAGAATATATACTGATTTTAGCGCAAAGTACCATATTTTGAGAAATATATTAGTTTTCTATTGCTGTGTAGCAAATTACCACAAACTTAACAGCTTAAAACAACACTCATTTATTAACCCACAGTTCTCTAGGTCATAAGTCTAGTACAGTATGGTTGGCTTTGGCTTCTGCGCTTAAGGTATTACAGAGTTAAAATCAATCTGTTGGTCAGGCTGGCTTCTTATATGGGGTCCCTGGAGGGAAATCCACTTCCAAGCTCATTCTAATTTGGCAGAATTCAGTTCCTTGAAGTTATAGGAAAGATATAACTCTTTCTTGCTCATTGCCAGCCAGGGACTTCACTCAGGTCTTTAATGCTGTTCACATTTCTTCTTACAGAGCTCCCTCCATCTTTAAACCAGAAATGGGTTGTTGAATCTCACTAATATTTTAAATGTTTGTGGTTTCTTTTCCTTCACAACCAGCCTGATAAAGCTCTCTTCTTTTAAGAGCTCATGTGATTATATTGGGCCCACCCAGATTATCCAGGATACTCTCCTTAATTTAAGGGCAACTAAGTCATATAATATAATTATGGGAGTGATATCATATTCACAGGTTCTGAGGATTAAGCTAGGACATCCTAGGCAGGTCATTTTGGAAATTCTGCTAAGCATATGAAGGCACATGGAAATTTTATAGAAACCATTTGCAAAAGAACTCTTTATGAACTAGGAGAACTTAGACCTATATCTCAAGAAAGAATGCATTTGCAAAAAGATGGAAAGAAACATAATATCCCTCTGAAGTCCAACTTCAAATGATGTAATATGGAGATCCACTGTTTGGACACCGCATTGCAACAGAATTCAATTTCCTGAACCAAAGCTCACATGCTGCTTTTACTAAGCCCCCACCACAGTAAGGAAGTTTGGGTTTCTGCCAAAAGAGATAGTCAGTGAGAAAATTGGCAAAACCACAAACAGAAACTGAATTATTTTCAAGAACAATTCAGTATACTAAGTCAAAGTTCGTGATACACAGTATGAAAAGGAAAGTTTGACCAGGATAAGCAGTATTCTTGTCAAGCAAGAGTACGAACGCACACACACACACACACACACACACACACACACACACACTACCTCATCACACATATTTATCTGAGCACCCTTCTGTGGAAGGAGTGCAGTGGACTAGATTATCTCTAAGGTACGAAAAGCATCTTTCAACTTCCATAATATGTGATCATAGGAGAAATAGAAAACGTTTCAATGGAAATGCAATATGTAAATACAATTTTTTTTCGATCTCCTGTTAGCCATGAAACGGAAGTTATAGCAAATTGAGTATGCAAACAAGATTGCAGAGACAATTTTTAAAACTCCTAAGGGAATAAAATTTTTTAAATATTTTACATCACTCATATCCATATAAACCATGGTATACAAAAGAGATTAACATGACTTATACATGCCGATCCTGTGGCAGCTCGATTTATTGTTTATTTTCTATATCACTCCTTCACTTTACTCAGGTCTATGTACAAATATTATCTCCCTATAGAGGCTTTTCATTGGTTTCTTTTCTACAATATGACCAATTTAATTCTTTATTTACTCAGCTTATATTTATTGTATACCACTTACTACTACCAGACACGATATTACATATTCATTTGGTTATTATCTTACCCTGCCACTAAAATGTAAGCTCCAAGTCTGGGGAATTCATGTCTTCTGATCCCAATATATCCTCTGCATCAGAAAAGAGCCAGGTATATACTAGGTACTTATTAATACCCCCAATTTCTTGTTGAAATAAATTTTATGTATTTACAAATAAAATAAATATATGTATATAAAATATTTTCTATACCCACATATACATATATAGGTATCGTGTTTTATAGAAATTCAGAGTAGCCTTGCATTCCTTATAATAAGTTCAAATTTGTGAAAATTTAAAATTTATATTTGCTGTAGAAGATTATCAGATGATAATTTCATGTCAGCTTATAGGAGTTTCAATAAAGTCAAAAACAAGCACCAATCTAGAATGTTATCTCTAAGCCTTCTTCCTCTTGACAAGATCTACATACTTAATATTGATGTAAATATTTTTGTCAGAGTTATGTATCCAGTAGTCTAATTATTTCTTATTTAGTTATGTTATATTTTAAATGTTATTTAAACTACAGATGAAACAACTTTCTTTGTAAAATTAGGGCAAGCCAATCTCTTCAAGAAATGACAGGAGGATACTCTATGTAAAACACAATTATTTTTTTTTTTAAACTGTACCTTTTATAGCATTGTCTAAACATCAAACCAAGAAAAGATAACCTACAAAACAATATGCCATCCTTGACAGCTTGATTTGATGAAAATGTTGGTTTACCATTTTATGTGCCTTTCAAAAAATAGCCAAATATTCAGAATCACTATTGAAATAGCTTTGTTCTACTTTTAATTTGGTTGACATGATATGATACTACACTTGAATTCTCCAAACACCTGAGCTATGACATTAATGACTGTGTTAGCGGTCCATTATTGTTAATATGTATATTAATGAATCTTTTTTTCAGTCATCAAACTCCAAGAGGGAATACAAGATAGGTGCAGTATAAGATAAGGAGAACTTGTTAAAGATCTAAGTTTGCACATAGCAAGTTTAACACATTTTTTATAACAACCATACGCTTCATTGTAATTAGCAATAATGCCCCAACATTGCTAGGTTATATTCTTGATACTTAGACTTTTCTCTTTCCTGTGAATCTGTTTTTATTCCAACCTTGATTTATAATATGAAGAGAAAAATTTACAAATTAGTAATTTACAGTGAAATATAAATTATGAAACCTTGATGTCTCATGAAATACAACACTTCTACACAATCTGACAAAGCTTTCTCTTTTTTCTCAATTTCTACTCAGGTTGTCATTTAGCCTTAAGGGTGAACATGCAATACTGTAGCAGCAAAAAGAAATCTAAACTCATCTTGACAGCCAGTATTATTCCACTGAGATGCTAGGGACAGAAAAGACATAATTACATTTTTAGGCTCTGCATGTAAACCAAATTCATCAGTTTAATCTAAACAACAGAGATATACACATTAAGAAGTAAAGATTAATTTTGTTGCAAACACAGTATAATACTCTCTAAACCATGAAGGCTCAGCTGCATATTTACAGCCTACAAGCATTTTCCAGACTGTAGAATCCATTAAAATAACTCTTCTGTCACTGATGACTGTAACTGTGATATCATTCAACATTAATCAGCAACAGAATAAAATATTCAAACCTATGCTCTGAGAGGTAATTTTAAGTGCTTCTCAAGGTGTTCAATTACAAGAATCCTCAGTTTTCAATTTATGTAGCTTTTAAAAACATAATAATTTTTGAAGTATTTATCTGTCAATAACATGTATATCGTAATTTTGTTTCTGCTTTCTAATATGAGACCCAGTTAAATCTCATGTAATACAATATATTTGTGAGCCTCAGGCTTTTGAAACATCTCCATTTGCAATATTCTTTAGTGCTTCATAGAGCAATATTTACAGCAAATAATAAAGTGTTTGTAGACTATTAAGAAAGAAATTGCAGAAAAACTGTTTTAAATAAAGATAATTTCATGGAGAAATATAGTTTAAAAATCAATTTAGCACAGGAGAAGGCAAATTAGATCTTCTGTCTATAAAACTAATGGGAAAATATGGTCTTAAACATCTCTTTCTATGCTGGTTATTACATGCCTTCAGTAATTTACATATCTTGCAACACATTGCTCCCATGATGGTAGCAGGTGTGTCTGAAAATATGATAGCCTTTTAACAATAACCTTTTAACAAAATTAAATGAATTTTTCAAGCATAAAAAGTATGAGTTATTAATGAGTTTATTAATATAAAGTAATACAGAGCAAACAAAGTAGGTAAGTTTTCTTAAATCTCATTTTAAGTGAGAAATACATGCACATATCTGTTTAATACTCTCTGGAATATCTATCAATAAAATGGCGTATTTCTCTGATATGATTCTGTCACAGAACATTTTTACAGTTATACTTTGGAAAAAAATGAGTAGTCACAGTAGTTGTTTTACTATGCATTAAACTAGCTCTCATGTATGAAAGCTGGGAATTTATTTCCCAGAACCAGTCATCCTCTCTGCACAAGACTGAATACAGAAAAGGATTTGGCATCATTGAGAATTCTTTTTTTTTAGGAATGAAATAAACTTTGTTCAAATCTGAATGAAAAAGATCTTTTGAAATCAGGTTAGTATGAATCCTTTAATCTGAAGTTGGGAGAAAGTTCACATCTTAATTGTGGAGGACAGAAGCAAGATGCTATAAGCTACAATGAAATTGTCAAACAAATAAAGAAACAAATAAGTTTTGTTCATAACTTATTAAATACAATCAGTTAACAAGGGCAAATGATGGCAAATAACCATTTCTGCCCTTATGACACTAAACAGATGGCTTGAAAAGCTTTCTTTTGCAATATGTATTTATTCAACATAAGTCAATTTGGACACTCTGAACAGTTAATATACCTGAATTAATAGGACATGCTTTAAATTGGAGAGGGTTTATGAGATAAACATAAATTCATAAAAAACTTGGATCAGAACTCTACCAGTATAATCATGTTATTATTTCTAATTTTTGGCTTATAAAGATCAAGTTTCATGGAAGAATCACTCATTTTACACATATCTATTTAATTTCTGATTTTTATATCTTATTCCCCAAACCTATTGAACATCTTTAAGGTTTGCCTATCAAGATACTAAGTTTTCAATGGATCTAAGGGTTAAAGGAAAATATTTTTCAATAAAATATAACATGTATCCTTTAAGATTCAAAGATCTGATTTTTAATCCATAACTTATAGCTATTTTATTAATGCCATCTTTAATGCTTCTATTTGAGTACAAGTTATTTTTATTTAGATTATTCTGCCTTATACAAAAAATTAACAAGGTTAAGCTACTCACATAAATTTTATGATCTAAAAATGGCATGATGGAGACTTCTCTGGTGGCACAGTGATTAAGAATCTGCCTGCCAATGCAGGGGACATGGGTTCGAGCCCTGGTCCAGGAAGATCCCACATGCCGCGGAGCAACTAAGCCTTTGCACCACAACTACTGAGCCTGAGCTCTAGAGCCTGCAAGCCACAACTACTGAGCCCACATCCCACAACTACTGAAGCCCATGCACCTACAGCCTGTGCTCTGCAACAAGAGAAGCCACTGCAATGAGAAGCCTGTAAACCACAATGAAGAGTAGCCCTGCTTGCCACAACTAGAGAAAACCTGCATTCAGCAACGAAGACCCAATGCAGCCAAAAATTAATTAATTAATTAATTAATCATTTTAAAATTAAAAAAAAATTAAAATGGCACGATGACTTTCATAGTGTCTGTAAAAATATCTTCCTCAGAATGTTTGTCAAAATATTTTGTCCCCAGTTTTACAAAATTTCCAATTCATGTATATAGAGCCACCACTGTTATTAATAACAGAATTGGTTTTACTCTAAACTTCACCTCCTGATTTGTGTTAGCTCTTCTGTTTTTTGTTGCCTTGTTTTGGTGTTCGAGCATGGCTTGCCCACAAGTGTCTGTGAGACCATGTGTGAAAGATTTTGTATGCACTGATAACAAAAGAACATAAAAGGAGTAGGAATAGTATATAGACATTACTTTTCAGTCACAATTTCTTTAATATAATTTCGTAATTAAATTGAGTATGTAGGTTCTAAATTTAGCCTTGTCATATTTGGCTTCAAGATGGTCTTGGCTGAAGTTTCCTTTTCCATCAAAAGAGTGTAATACATCAAATTTAGAATAAAAGACAGAATCTCAAATTAATGCACTGGTAATTTTTTTCACTATTTGGAGAAGAAAAAGAAATATTACATTAATTTTCTATTTCTGCCATAACAAATTACAACAGATTTAATGGCTTAAAACAATACCTACATATTACCTCACATTTATGTACTCAGAAGTCTGGCAGGCTCAACAGGGTTAACTGCTCTGGGTCTTACAAGACTTTTATTGGGCGTCTCTGGGAACAATCTGCTTCCAAGCTCATTCAGGTAAGTGGCAAAAGCTAATTCCTCATACCTTTTCTTAGCTGACTGTCAGGTGGGACTGTCCTTAGCTCCTAGAGACTTCTTTTCACTCCTTGAATGTAGACTTGTACTGTCACAGTCAAAAATATCACATCAAATCCTTCTCCTACTTGGAATCTCTCTAACTTTCCCTTCTGCCACAACTCTCTTATTCTAGGTAGAGAAGGTTTCCTTCTTTTAAATGATCTTTTAAGTATCTGGATTATTCAGTGGATTAGGTCTATTAAATAATCTAAATAATCTTCCTAGTCTAAGGTTTGTAAACTTAATTACATCTGTAAAGTCTCTTTTGCCATGTAACGTAACATAATCATAGATTCTAGGGACTAGGGTACAGATATTTTAGGGGGAGCCATTCTGCTTACCACACCTACCAATCACAATCAAATAAGAATATAAATATTAAACTGAAATCATAAAAATAGAAGCAGAAAATATGGTAGATTTTATTTTCATAATATTAGACTTGGAAAGATCATTATTAGCATGATACAGCACTCAGAAAACGTTTTGGCTGACTATAAAAGTTTAACTTGACTATAAAGTTGACTATGGAAAGTAAATCAAAATATAACAACATAAAATCACAAGACAGATAATAGTCTGTGAATAACAGACACATGGCTAACATCCTTAGCTTATATAAAGCTATTAGAATTAATAACAAAATGCAAAAGTTTCAAAATGGGGAAATATGTATGAACAGGCAATTCATTTAAGAAATATGAATACAAATAGACATAAAATATTTATAATATTTATAATGCTCAAAAACACACAAAATAAGATAATGAAATATAAACTTGCACCTAAAACTTGGGAATTTTTAAGTAAGTTGATAATTAGCTTGCATTGCCAAAAGACTGAGTAAATGACCCTCACATGCACAGTTTGTGGGGAAGAATTGCTAGAACTTTTGGAGACTAACTGGTAATATCTATCAAAATCTTCAGTACGTTCATACTTTTTGTAGTATTTGTACAGAGGTGCATAATTATGCAAAGATACATTTACAAAGATAGTCACTAAAAATTATATTAAGCAAGACAAAAATAGAAATAACCAAATGTTTTTAAAAAGGAATTTTATGCCACAATTAAAAGGAATAAACTGATATTGACATCAGCCAGGTAAATATTGAATTAATGATAGCTAATTACAAAAGACTATAAGTGGAATGATTTTATTTTACAAAACAAATATGATTTTTATATCAAAAAAATTCATAACATTATACAGAAAAAATATTAGCAAAGATTTTCTCTAAGAAGTGGAATTTAGAATACATGAAATATCTATTTACAGTTGATTTGTATTCCTCATTTAAATTTGAATATTTATAATGAACACAAGATTTTAACAAGAACTTTCTACAATATGCTATTTTATTTTATATAGCAGGTTCTTATTAGTTATCCATTTTATACATATTAGTGTATATATGTCAATCCCAATCTCCCAATTCATCACATCACACAACCACCACCACAACCCCCCTGCCTCTTTTCCCCCTTGGTGTCCATACGTTTGTTCTCTACATCTGTGTCTCAATTTCTGCCCTGCAAACCGGTTCATCTGTACCACTTTTCTAGGTTCCACATATATGCGTTAATATACAATACTTGTTTTTCCCTTTTTGACTTACTTCACTCTGTATGACAGTCTCTAGATTCATCCACGTCTCTACAAATGACCCAATTTTACTCCTTTTTATATGGCTGAGTAATATTCCATTGTATATATGTACCACATCTTCTTTATCCATTTGTCTGTTGATGGGCATTTAGGTTGTTTTCATGATCTGGCTATTGTAAATAGTGTTGCAATGAAAATTGGGGTGCATGTGTCTTCCTGAATTATGGTTTTCTCTGGGTATATGCCGAGTAGTGGGATTACTGGGTCATACGGTAATTCTGTATGTATAGTATCATGTCAACTGCAAACAGTGACAGATTTACTTCTTCTTTTCCAATTTATATTCCTTTTATTTATTTTTCTTCTCTGATTGCCATGGCTAGGACTTCCAAAACTATGTTGAATAATAGTGGTGAGAGTGGACATCCTTGTCTTGTTCCTGATCTTAGAGGAAATGCTTTCAATTGTTCACCATTAAGAATGATGTTTGCTGTGGGTTTCTCATCTATGGCATTATGTTGAGGTACTTTCCCTCTATGCCCAGTTTCTGGAGAGTTTTTATCATATATGGGTGTTGAATTTTGTCAAAAGCTTTTTCTGCATCTATTGAGATGATCATATAGATTTTATTCTTCAGTATTTTAATATGGTGTATCAAATTATTTGATTTGCAGATATTGAAGAATCCTTGCATCCCTGGGATAAATCCCAATTGATCATGGTGTATGATACTTTTAATGTGTTGTTGGATTCTGTTTCTAGTGTTTTGTTGAGGATTTTTGCAACTGTATTCATCAGTGATATTGGTCTGTAATTTTCTTTTTTTGTAGTATCTTTGTCTGGTTTTGGTATCAGGGTGATGGTGGCCTCATGGAATGAGTTTGGGAGTGTTGCTTCCTCTGCAATTTTTTGGAAGAGTTTGAGAAGGATGGGTGTTAGCTCTTCTCTAAATGTTTGATAGAATTCGCCTGTGAAGCTATCTGGTCCTGGAGTTTTGTTTGTTGGAAGATTTGTAATCACAGTTTCAATTTCATTACTTGTTATTGGTCTGTTCATATTTTCTATTTCTTCCTGGTTCAGTCTTGGAAAGTTATACCTTTCTAAGAATTTGTCCATTTCTTCCAGGTTGTCCATTTTATTTGCATAGAGTTGCTTGTGGTAGTCTCTTAGGATGCTTTGTATTTCTGCCGTGTCTGTTGTAACTTCTCCTTTTTCATTTCTAATTTTATTGATCTGAGCCCTCTCTCTCTTTTTCTTGATGAGTTTGGCTAATGGTTTATCAATTTTGTTTATCTTCTCAAAGAACCAGCTTTTAGTTTTATTGATTTTTGCTATTGTTTTCTTTGTTTCTATTTCATTTATATCTGCTCTGATATTTATGATTTCTTTTGTTCTGCTAACTTTGGGTTTTGTTTCTTCTTCTTTTTCTGGTTCCTTTAGGTGTAAAGTTAGATTTTTTATTTGAGATTTTTCTTGTTTCCTGAGGTAAGCTTTTATTGCTCTAAAGTTCCCACTTACAACTGCTTTTGCTGCATCCCATAGGTTTTAGATCGTCCTGTTTTCATTGTCATTTGCCTCTAGGTATTTTTTTATTTTCTCTTTGATTTCTTCAGTGATCTCTTGGTTATTTAGTATCGTATTGTTTAGCCTCCACGTGTTTGTGTTTTTTATAAGTTGGTATAATTCTTAGCAATTTTTTTGGATATATCTCCTCAAGCAAGGTAAACAAAAGCAAAAATAAACAAATGGGACTCCATCAAATTCAAAATCCTCTGCACAACAAAGGAAACCATCAACAAAGCAGCAACCTACTAAATGGGAGAAGATATTTTAAAAGATACATTAGATAAAGTGTTAATACTGAAAATGTATAAAGAGCTCAGACAACTCAATATTAAACAAAATCTAATTAAAAAATAGATAGAGGAACTGAATAGACATTTTTTCCAAGGATGACATGAAGATGGCCAACAGACACATAAAAAGATGCTCAACATCACTCATCCTCAGGAAAATGAAAATCAATTTTTGAAATGAAAAAGCGAAAATGGAAACCACAATGAGCTATCACCTCACTCCTGTCAGAAAGGCTATTTTCAAAAAGACAAGAAATAAACAAGTATTTACAAGAATGTGGGGAAAAGGGTACACTTGTACTACACCCCTGGTGGGAATGTAAAATGTTACAGCCACTAGGAAAACAGTATGGAAGTTTCTCAAAAACTTAAAAATAGAACTACCACACAATTCAGAAATTCTGCTCCTGGGTGTTTTTCCAAAAAAACAAAAACACTAATTCAAAAAGATATAGGCACTCCTATGTTTACTGAAGGACTATTCACAATGGCCAAGTTATAGAAGCAATCTAAGTGTCCATGGATTGATGAACAGATAAAGATGTGGTACATATATACAAGGGAATGTTACTCAGCCATTAAAAATAATTTTAAAAATCTTGCAATTTTTGACAACACGAATGGACCTAGAGGTTATTATGCTATTGAAATAAGACAGAGAAAGACAAATACCATATGATTTTGTTTATAAGTGGAGTATAAAAAACAAATAAAAAACTATAAAACAAAAACAGACTCAGAGATACAGAAAACAAACTAGTGGTTTCCGGAGGGGAAGGGGGTAGATCAAACCAGGCAAAACATTCCCTTAACTCAAAGCTTAATCCAGAGCAAGCTCTAATTCTCTTCCATTCTATGAAGTTGATCTAACTCAGATAATTAATGAAGGTGGCCACACTAAACAATAGATTTTCATTGTAGACAAAATAGCCTTCTACTGGAAGAAGATGCCATCTAGGACTTCCATAGCTAGAGAGAAGTCAATGCCTGTGGCTTCAAAGCTTCAAAGGACAGGCTGACTCTCTTGCTAGGGGTTAATGAAAATGATGACTAAGTTGAAACCAATGTTCATTTACCATTCCAAAAATCCTAGGGCCCTTTAGAATTATGCTATATCTGCTCTGCCTGTGCTCTGTAAATGGAACAACAAAGCCTGGTTGGCAGCACGTCTGTTTACAACATGGTTTACTGAATATTTTAAGCACAGTGTTGAAACCTATTGCTTAGAAAAAAAAATTAAGAAGTTTACTTTCAAAATATTATTGCTCATGGGCAATGCGCCTGGTCACCCAAGAGCTCTGATGAAGATGGATAATAAGATTAATATTGTTTATGTGCCTGCTAACGAAACAACCATTCTGCATCCCATGGATAAAGGAGTAATTTCAATTTTCAAGTCAATATTTAAGAAATAAATTTTCTAGCGCTATAGCTGCCATAGATAGTGATTTTTCTGATGGTTCTGGGAAAAGTAAATTGAAAACCTTCTGGAAAGGATATACCATACAGATGCCATTAACATTTATGATTCATGGGAAGAGGTCAAAATATCAACATTAATAGGAGTTTGGAAGAGGTTGATTCCAACCCTTGTGGTTGACTTTGAGTGTGTCAAGACTTCAGTGCAGATACGGTGGAAATAGCAACTATATTAGACGAGCCTGAAATGTGACTGAATTGTTGCAATCTCATGGTAAAACTTGAACAGATGAGGAGTCACTGCTTATAGACGAGCAAAGAAGGTGGTTTCTTGAGATGGAATCTACTCCTAGTGAAGATGCTGTGAGGATTGATGGAATGACAAAAAAGGACTTAGAATATTACATAAACTTAGTTGATAAAGCAGTGGCAGAGTTTGAAAGGATGGACTCCAATATTGAAAGAAATTCTACTGTGGGTGAGATGCTATCAAACAGCATTGCATGCTGCAGAGAAATCATCTTAGAAACGAAGAGTCAATCAACATGGCAAACTATTGCTGTCTTATATTAAGAAATTGTCACAGCCATCCCAACCTTCAGCAATCACCACCCTGATCAGTCAGCAGCCATCAACATTGAGGCAAGACCCATCACCAACAAAAAGATTATGATTCATTAAAGGCTCACATGATGGTTAGCATTTTTTAGCAGTAAAGTATTATTTAATTAAGGTATGTTCTTTTTTAAAGACATAATGCTATTGCACACTTAATAGGCTGTGGTATAGTGTAAGCATAACTTTTATATGCACTTTTATATGAAAGCAAAAATAATCATGTGACTATCTTAATTGAGATATTTGCCTTATTGAAGTGGTCTGGAACTAAACCAGCAATATCTCTAAAGGTCATAAATAGAACTTATTACACTCAATAATTTGGTATATGAGAAAGTTTTAATTTTAAATGATTGTGGATCTGATGAATTGCTCGATATATATTATTGGAAACAGGATAGTTTTCTAAAAAAAAAAATCAAGTTTGATTGTTACCTGAGCTTACAACAAGATAAATGCTGTGTAGACTAAGTATGTAAATGTAAAAATAAAATAAAGACTCTAGAACGAAACTAGAATTATTTTTAATACAAAGTAAAAAATTGAAATGTGGCACAAAAGCTAGAAATCATGCAATAAACTGAAATAATAGATATAATTTTTGATTTTTTAATCTTTTTCAGGTCTTACCTTTGTTTTATTTTACTAATATTTAATAGACATGTCATAATGTTGAATATGCTATAAGAATATAAGAGAAGAATGAGAACCTAGAATATTTTATCATATGGAAAAACTGAGGATAAGAGTCTAGGTTACTTGCCCAAATTCACAAAATTAATCAGTTGTAAAGCTGGAACTCTGTGATTATGAGGTCTTTGATCATATCTGGTTTTGGTCATAAGTGTATTAATAATCAGAGCTTGGCACAGTTCCTGGCATACAGTAGTGATTTAAAAAATATGTCTTAAATATATGATATACGAAATATCTATAAAGTGAGAAAAAAGTCTAAAATAATTTTACTTCTACCTACCACTCTAAACTTACTTCATACCACTCTGCATGACTTTCTGTGTTCTAGCCATACAAGCCACTTTCAATCTGCAAAAGTGCCAAGCTCCATACACAAAAGTGGAACTGTATGTTTTCTGTTCTCTTTGCCTGGAACACTTAACCTAATTCATTTCTACTCATTCTTCAGCTCTCAAGTCAAACACTTTTTCACAAGAAAGCTTTCTCTGACATACATGATTACATTAAATTATGCAGTGACATGTTCTAAAAAACATGCATATATCTTCTTTGTTGAAGCCCTCATCATATATAAAATTTTATATCTATGCATGAATTTAATTAATGTGAAGTCCTCTCACTAAACTGAACATCCATGAAGGTAGAGACTGTCTTTGCTCCCTATTATAATGTCATTTCTTATCCTGAAATACAGTATTTAACAATTGGTTATTGAGTTCATGACAAGATTTAGGTTTATTACTAAAAGTTAAGCTAGGAAAAGGAAAGGGCGATTTGACAGATATTTATAAAATGTCATATAAATACAGCTTTATAAAAATAATTTGCCAAAATTCAGACCTATTAGCAGTATTTGACACAGTTGATCAATTTCTACTCTTGAGAATACCTTATATATTTGCCTTTCAGAATACATAGTCTATTCATTCTCAATACTCACAGACCACTCATTTTCAGTGTCCTTTGTTAGTTCTTCATCAACTTCTCAGTTTCTAAATATTGCAGTTCTCTATGCCATACCTTGGTTCTCTGTCTACAATCATATTCTTGGACAGAAGAAAAAGGGTGGAGCTGAAAAAAAAGTATTCAAAGATATGATGACTGAAAATATTTCAAATTTACAAAAAGATTCAAGAAGCTATGTAAACCAGAAATAGGATAAACTCAAATAAATTCACGTAATAGCACATCATAACAAATTTCTAAAAAGAAATGATGAAAATAATTGAGAGCAGCTAAGAAAAAATAATTCACTACATACAGAAGGATAATTTGAATGACAGTGGGTTTATCATTTGAAACTATGGAGAACAGAAGGCAATAGCACAGTATTTTTCAAGTGGTAAAAGAAAACAACTGTCAACCCAGAATTCTATATTCAGAAAAACCATCTCAAGACATTTTCAGATGTAGGAATCTTAGAAAACTTTTGCAGCAGTAGACCTACACCAAAAATAATGACAAAAGGAATTTCTGTTAACAGAAAGGAAATGGAAAAAAGAAGAAAATGTGAAATATCAGAATGGAAGAAAGAATGTAGTATCCAAAAGTATAGGTTTTCCTTTTCCTTTTTAGTTTTCTAAATTATATTTGACAATTGAAGGAAAAATTATAAGCATATTATTTTGTTCTAAATGTACATAATGTAAATATTCAAGTCAATTATTATATTGTAAATTGGGAGAGATAAAGCCACATAAAGAGAAGTGTTTTTCTATATTTCTCTCAAACTGGAGAAATGTCAACACCAGTAGACTGTGATAAGTGTAACATCTAGAACAACCACTAAACAATACAATACAAAGATGTGAATTCAAAAATGCTATAAATATATAAAAATAAAATTCTAAAAATGTGTTCAAGTAACCCACAGGAAGGGAGGCAAAAGAAAACACAGAAATAAAAACAAACAAACAAAAATGGCCACCTTAAGCCCTATGTTATTAACAATTATATTAAATGTAAACGATTTAAATACATCATTAGAAGACAGCGATTTGAAAAGTAAATTAAAAAAATAAACATGAACCTATTAAATACTGTCTATAAGAAATCACTTCAAATATCATTAGATAAAATTGAGATTTAAAGAAGAGAAAAACTATGCAAACATTAATCAAAACAAAATAGAAATGACTGTATTAATATCAGATAAAGTAGAATTCAGGACACAGAAAATAAGGACATAGATTAACATTATATAATGATAAAAATTGATAATCCACTAGGAAAATACAGCAATCATATCTGTATATATACCAAATACCAAAGATAAAAAATTGAGAAATAAAAATTGTTACAGCTGAAAGCAAAAAAAAAGAAAAAGAAAATCCAAAATTTGTGATTATAGTTGAAGATGTCAACAATCTTCTCTTCTCTCAACAATTGATAGAATAATTATACAGAAGATCAGCAGCAGCAGAGGTATAGAAGAACTCAACAACACTATAAGTCATCAGTATCTAAACTATATTTATAGAACACTCCACCCCAAAACAGCAGAATATGCATTCTTTTCCAATAACCATATACCAGATGTTTCCAGAGCCCTTGGAATATATACCAAGATAGATACCCTGGGCCATAAAACAAACATCAACAAATTTAAAAGAATTTAAATGATAGAGAGTTTGATTCACACTCACAATGGACTCTAACTAGAAATCAACAACAAAAATATAACAGGAAAATCTCCAAATATTTGAAAACTAAACAGCACAGATATATTAACATATGAGCCATGGAGGAAAACTCAAAAGAAATAAAATTTACATGTAACTGAATGAGACTGAAATACAAAATGTCAAAACTTTTGAGACATTGCTAAAGCAGTGCTGCCACAAAAATTCATAGCACAGAATTTGAACATTAAGAAAGAGGAAACATCTTAACTCAATAATCTGAGCTCCAACTACAAGAAAGTAAAAAGAAAGGTCAAATAAATCCAAAGAAAATAGAGAAAAGCAAATCATAAAAAGCATAAATCAATAAAATGTATAACAAAAAAGCAATAGGGAAAATCAATAATACAAAGAGTTGGTTCTTTGAAAAGTAAATTAAAATGACATCTCTCTAACAAGAAAGAGAAATAAAGAAAATATACAAATTACCCATATCAGGAATAAAAATGGGGATATCACTACATACCATACAGACACCAAAATGATAATAAAGAATAATACAAATAACCACATACATGAATTTAACAACTTAGATAAAATGGACCAATTCTTTGAAAAGCACAAACTACAACAACTCACTCAGTGTAAAATAGATGATTTGATTAGCTTGATAAGGAAACTAAATCTGTACTTAAAATCTGTCTCACAATAAAATCTCCAGGCCTAAATGGTTTTGCTGGAGAATTCTACCAACTGTTTAAAGAAGAATAAAGAATAATTTTACACAATCACTTTCAGAAAGTAGAAAGGAAGGGAACACTTACCAATTGATTTTAGCAAGCCAGTATTTCCCTACCCAAACCACACAAAGATATAACCTAAACAAAACAAAACTATAGACCAATATCCCTCTTTAGATGCAAAAATCCTTAACAAAATATTAGCAAATAGAATTCAGTAATATATAAAAAGAATCATATCCACTATAACTAAGTATGGTTTATTTCAAGTGTTCAAGGCTGGTTCAGTATTTGAAAATCCATTAGTGTAATGCAACATATTAACAGGCTAAGGAAGAAAAATCACATGATCATTTCAATCAATGAAAAATTTTTGATAAAATCCAATATCCATTCATGATAAAAATTCTCCATAACCTAAGAATAGTAGGGAAATTTTGAAAAAGAAGAATAAAGTGGAAGCAATCACCACCTGGTTATAAGACATTTTACAGATACAGTAAACAAGTCTGCGTGATATTAGCAGAGGAACAGACACACAGTTTAATATATAGAATGCAGAACCCAGAAAGAGACACAAGTAAACATGCATAACTGATTTTTGATAGTAGTACAAAATGAATTTAACAGAGGAAATATAGCCTTATCAACAAATGGCGCTGGAGCAACTGGACTTCTATAGGCAAAGTAATATACCAATGTAACCTCATATCTTATTTTAAAATGTACCTCAATATGGACAATGGATTTCAATGTTAAAGGTAAAACTATAAAATACTTAGAAGAAAACAAAAGTAAGAATTTTCCAGACCTAGGTCTTAGCAAATAGTTCTTAGATATGATACAATAACACAATCCATGAAATAAAAACATCAGTAAATTAGACTTTATCAAATGTAAACAACTTGGCAATGTAAATAGTCTCTTAACAGACTGACAATGCAAGCTGGAGTTAACTATTTTCAAACCACATATCTGATAAACAACTCATATCTAGAGTATACAAAGAAGTCTCAAAACTGAAATGTAAAACAAGACACAAACACATACATACACAATGTAATTAGGAAATCGACAAAATACAGGAAGATATATTTCATTAAAGAGGATTTATGGATAACAAATACACACATGAAAAGATGTTCAACATCACTAGCCATCGTGAAGATACAAATTTTATCATGATGTTATATTACTATGCACATATTAGAATGGCCAAAATAAAACACTGACAATACTAAATGTTGATAAAGATGTAGAAAGACTGGATCTCAAATATGTTGCTAGTGAGAATGTAAAATGTTACAGCTATTTAGGAAAGCAGTTTGGCAGTGTGTTAAAAAAACAAACACATATTACCAAACCAGGTTGGTTTTGCCTGATGCACGGCAAGCTAAAGTGCCAAGATATCGAGGTTTGAAGCAAAGGGAGAATTTATTTACAAGGCAACCAAGTGAGGAGACAAAAGAACAAATCTCAAATCCACCTCCCAGAAGACAAGGGGCTTAGGATATTTAAGGGATAAAGAATAAAGAAGCAGGTTGGTCTGGGACATGCAGAACATAGAGAAAGGTGATTGGAAAAAGGTGCAGTAATCATTGTTCTGCACGTGTGTAACTGGACTACAGGACTCTGCACATTCGAGGGTGGTTTTAGGCCCTCTGATGTCAAAAGATCACCAAGGGGACACTCATGCATGCCGAGTTGAAGGATAGTTGGTCCTATCCAGTCTTAATAAGCTCAGCTTGAACTAGACACAGCTGACTCCCAGTTCCTGGAAAATAACTCCGGCAAACATCTTATTGTTTAAGCTAAGTGCCACTTGGAGCAATACAAGTCACAAAACGACCTTGATTAGTGAAGACAGGTGAAACGAATTTAACCCATGATTTCACACACACACTATATGTCTCAGTCTGCTTGGGCTGCCATAACAAAATAATATAGACTAATGCTTAAACAACAGAAATTAATTTTCTCACAATTCTGGAGGCTGGAAATCCTAGAACAGAGTTCCAGCATTGAAGGGTTGTGTTGAGGTCTCTCTTCCTGGCTTGAAGACAACCACTTTCTTGCTATGTTCTCACATGACAGAGAGAGAGAGAAACAAGGGCCCTGCCTTCATGACCTCATCTAACCTTAATTACATCCCAAAGGCCCCATCTCCAAATACCATCATTTTGGGGTCATGGCTTCAACATACAAATTTTGGGGGAATACAAACATTCAGTCCAAAACACCATGTTACCCAGCAATCATATTTTTGGCATGTTTATCTCAGAGAAATGAAGGCTCATGCTCAAAAAACTTAAACACAGGCATACCACAAAGATATTGCATGTTCAGTCCTAGACTATTGTAATAAAGTGAATATTGCAATATGATGAGACACACAATTAATTTTTTTGGTTTCCCAGTGGATATAAAAGTTATGTTTACACTATACTGTAGTCTATTAAGTGTGCAATAGCATTATGTCTAAAAAAAACAATGTACATGGCTTAACTTTCCAGTTAAGAAAATATAAATGTAAAGTGTTTAAACTATTTCTTTTCCATCTCTGACCATATCTTCACATATTCATTTCTCATTTATATTTTAGCTTGTGGTGTTTTATCAAAATTATTCTAAATGTGAATATATTGTTTGATAGTGAACTCTATGGATTAAACAAATTTAGCAAATGAAAGGTCCCCTGGAACCAGATTTACCACCTATTAAGAGTGAAGTAGCCCTTCATTTCTCTTAGATCTATAGTAAAAATGCTGCAATTTACTCTGTTGGAGTCTTTCAGATAGACAATAATTTGGAGCAATTTATTGGTCCAAAAGTCAAAAAAGAAGATAATTTGAAGAATAGTTAGAAGTCTTCTAGCATAGTGAACATTTCTTTACACACCTGGAACTTAGAGAAAATAAAATAGGGTATAACTCCCAAACTAGTTACAATTGTCCAAAGAAATAAATTTCAAATTTCACATTTTTGTAGAATTCAGAAATACACTGAAATTGAAATTAGTCCATTTTTTATCACAATTAGAAGAAATCAATTATTCTCCCCACCACCTTTTCTTTTCTTTTTCTTTTTGGTAAAAATTTTATCTAGCACATATTAGATATTGTTATTATAAATACCTTGATTTATTTTTAAGATTGAAAGAAAAATTCTAGAGATTAGAATCTAAATATTGCCAGACCTTTTTAGACAAAACAATATAAAAGAAATTTTATTTTGGTATTGCAAGCACATTACATTGCAAAATTCTCCCTTTTCTTCATTTTCAACTGAACAAAGTTAATAGCTCTGAAAATAGTTGGAGTGTGACTGCATACTATAGTCTCATAAATTCACTTAAAGTGTAATAATGTAACTGAACACAAGTTCACGTGCCTGATGCACAGCTAGGCCAGACAAACTGAAACATCAGAGTTTGGAGCAGAGAAAGGTTTTTTTGTAGAGCTGGACAAGGAGAATTCCTTTGGCTCATGCTTGAAAGACCTGAACTCCCTGATGGTTTGGGGGGAAAAGTTCTATAGGCAAAATTTGGGGTGAGGGCTGCAGGGTGTGTGACTTTCTTCTGATTGGTTGGTGGTGAGGTAACAGGGTGGTGTTCCAAGAATCTTGTGCTCAGCCTGAAATTACCATCTTCCACGTGGGAAGGGCCTTAGTTCCTGCAGAAGAATTCAAAGGCATGTTGAAATCACTGGAAGTGGCATAGAAAATCCCACAAAATGTGAAAGTGTGCTGACTTTTGTGTAACATGAGAAATTACTGGAATAGAGAAAATAGGGGAAGACACAAAAAGGAATTTTGAAAAATAATACTAATATGAATACCAGTTTTATATTTTAAATTGAGACATATCTGGATATCTAATTAGTATGACAAAATAAATATGATCACTGGTTTTAATTTGGATTTTTTAATTGTAATGTTTTCAAGGATATTTCTAACATCTAGCAAAATAGCCCACACCAGACACCATGTTTATTTTTAGTTTCCCTCCTTCCTTCTTTCCTTTATTCCTTTTTTCTTTTCTTTCAGTATATTATAAATAGCATTATTGTTACTGCTTATGATGAAAATCATAGTTATTTCTTATATCTCAATGTTTGTTTGCTTGATTTTAAATAATCACTCAAATAAGTAAAGTCAAATATCATGTGAGACAAAAATTCTAATCTAAAACAATAGGGATTAATGGAAAACATTTAAGAATCTCTTTTGATTCTGAAATACTTTTATAACACCTTGATGATTAAGCAATACATTTTGAGGTAGTACTCTATCGTGTCTTACTAAAGCTACAGGACAATAACATTAAAGGGATTGATAAGCTCATTTACTTTTGGAAGATAATAATAGTTACTTTGGTTTAAGAATTGAACAGTAGATATATATTTTCAGATATATACATATATATATATATATATATATATATATATATATATATGTGTGTGTGTGTGTGTATATATCTGAAGCTTTTAATCTAAGTCAACAAAAAGAAGTATGGAAATTCTGAATGTTTATAGATCCAAAGGATTTGTGTGAATAGTAGTGATTAGCAGAAAGGTGGAGGAATTGTCACTTCCCAGATATACAGACCTTGTATTTTATGTCTTATTATTTCTTTTTTGCTACATTCATCAAGTCTCAAACATTCATCTTAAAAGTGAGGACCCTGTTCCACATAAACCAAAAGGAAGCAGAAATTTTTATTAACATAAATTTTCTATATTGAAGGCACAGTATTTCATTTATTACCAGAATTCATTCAATAGGGTTTATAAAGAAAAGATTTTGACAATGTTGGATAGAAAACCATTGTTAATATTGGAAGAAAGCTTTCATAAATTTTAAATATTAAAATCTATGTGTAACGATTAAGCTCTCTTTCTCACGGTAGTTGAGAAATATCAAACATCTTATTTCCAGTTTGTGTGCTCACAGTATCCCAAAATAACAAACTCAAGCACAGGTGTTTGTGTAATTGTGATATATTCTGAACATTCTCTGTATTTAATTGCCCTCAAATCCATGCTTCCATCTATTTGGTAGTTCAGAGAAAATCATTTGACTATGTAACAGGAAAACATGGGACAAAACTAGCTGGTTTCAAATCAACTATAAATTTTATTGGCCTAGGGCTCTTTCTGGGTTCACATTCCTATTGTTTGACTGTTTATAATAATTTATAGGTTAACAAAGTCCAGTGAGGTCTATCAAATTAATGTATTTGAAAAAATTCTGAACATATTAATAAAATGTAAAGCCTTAGCTAGCAACCTGAATTCTTCCTACATTATAGAATTGAATATTATATTCAATTCAATAGTAAAACAACTCATGGAAATGGTAAAAGTCATTTATGACTGTATGTATTTATTTTATACATGCTCATCCAGAAAAATTGTTTGATTATTCAACTATGTCTATTGTATTCCAAATTTATCACCCAATCTTCAGTCTAAAGGAATTAAATATGCAATCACTGGACATTGAATACATCAGGGGTGGAAGAGAGAATACAAATACTTAACAAAAAGATTAGTTCTAAAAGGTTTCATAAACAAATTTGTATTTTTACTCATTGCGACACTAATATGACACTGTTATTATCTCTCAGTGGAACTCCTGAGCTTTCTGGACCCCCTCCAGAAATCCAGACAATATCCTAAACAATAAAGCAATTTAGCACTCCCACTTGTTTTCCTCCCTTACTATCTGGAGGAGTTTATAGATAAAAGTATAAAGGATAGAGAGTTAATGGACTAGGCTTTACTAGGATGCTGACGTTATTTTTGAATGATTCTGTCCATTCATTTGTAGGAAGAAAACTATAGAACATTTTATGTCAATCCTTTCTCTTCAGAGAAAAAATACATTTTCTGTCCCCTCTATAATCTCTTGTGTTCTTTTCCTATTTGGTTGAATCTGAAATTCCTTAAAATGAAGAATTGACTCATTAAATTAGGGAGCAATTGCACTGAGATAGGCAGAGATTTTGATGAGAGCTCTATCAAGCAGAGAGGTTTAATAGCAATACTGGGGAGAAGAAAGGAGAATGTTGGATGTTCACTTTGAGAGATAAAAGAATACTGTCTAAAGAACAAAAGAAGGAAATCTATACTCATTATACATCAACTAGAGCTGGTTTATTGACTAGACTTGGCACTGACTTCATTTTACATGTTATTCCCTTTTGATGACTTTAGGAAAGAAAATAAAGGAATGTGATGCAATATAAACAAATTTCCACAGTATTCAGTAACTATGAAAACCAAAGTCTCCATGAGATTTTGGCACCCATTATACATGGCAATATCTGTTGTAGGTGATATTTATGATAAAGATATTTTTCTTGTTTTTATGTATTTGAACTGGTTATATAAAGATATTACACAAAATATGAATTATACTTGGAAAAGTGAAAAAAATTCAGAAATATCATCTCAAAAATAGAGATTTTTATTTTCTAATTTAGATCCTAAGACATTTGGTTACATCTCTGATGTTTTAAAGTTAAAATATGTCTTTCAAATTTCATGGTGCACTGTTTTTAAGGGTTTGTCATATGCTTGTAATATTCAGCTTATTTATATAATACTGATATTTCAGAAGGGGCATTCTATGGCTCATATTCTTTTGTTACAATTTTTTTTTTAAATTTTATCTTTTTTCTTACCTTTAATTAAGAAGAATATTTCAAAATTAGTTATTACCAAATAACCAGATCACTTCTAAGTAATTAAAATTTTTATAATAACCTTGGCTGCTCTATTTTCATTTTTTGTTAAGGATAATACTCCATACGAATGCACTTAAAAATTCCACTATAGTGTAACCTTTATTCAGACAAAGAATTTTTCTTGTTTTCTGCTATATCCCCACATGCCTACATCAGTCTCTCCAACATTATAGGCAGTCTATATGTAGCTGTTGAATGAACACATGCTTATTACCAAAGGGTTGCTTTTAGTTGAAGATAAAGAATTTTAAAAGTCTTTTATTGCACAACTGGATACCAAAATGAAAAATAATGAAATTCGACCTGTATTTCACACCACATACAAAAAGTAATTCAATTTGGGTCAGGCACCCAAATGTAAAAGCTAAAACTGGAAACCTCTTAGAGGAAAATATAGGAGTAAATTCTTGACCTTGGATTAGGCAATGGTTTCTTAGACATGACACCAAAAGACTAAGCAACTGACTAAATAACCTGACTACATCAAAGTTAAAAACTTTTTTCAAGAAACTCCATAAAATAAAGTAAAAAGGCAACCCACACAATGGGATAAAATATTTGCAAATTGTATATCCAATAAGGGAGTTTTATCTATAATCTATAGAAAACACAAAGCAACAGCAACAACAAAAAAGAACAAAAAACCCAATTTAAAAAAAAAATGTCTAAAAGATTTGAAAAGACATTTCCCTGAAAAAGATATACAAGTGTCACAAAGTACACGAAGAGATGCTAGATATCACTAGCCATTAGGAATATGCAAGTCAGAATTACAATGAGATATCACTTTATGCCTACTAGCTTGTCTATGCTCAACAGATAATAAGAAGTGTTGTGTAGGAAGTGGAAAAATTGGAAGTCTCATTTATTGCTGGTGGAATTGTAAAATAATGCAGCAATCTTGGAAAATAGTTTGATAGTTCCTCAAAATGTTAAACATAGATTTAACATATAACTTAGCAAATCCACATATATATCCAAGATAAATAAAAGTATAAGCCCACACAAAAAAATGTGCATGAACATTTATAGAAGCATTATTTATAATAGGCAAAATGAGAAAAATCTACATTTTTATCAGCTAATGAATGGATTGACAAAATGTGATATATCCAGTGAAATACTATTCAGCAATAAAAATAAATGAAGTAATGATACATACTACAACATGGATGGACCTTGAAAACATTCTAAGTTAAAAGAGCTAATTACAAAAGACCAATATTGTAAGATTTCATTTATATAAGATATCTAGAATAGATAAATGTATAGAGACAGAAAGTAGATTAATGTTTGGTTGCCAGGAACTTGTGAGAGGGAGTACAGGACAGTGATGGATAATGGGTATGGGGTTTCTTTTAGATAATAAAACTGTTCCAATATCAGATAGTGATGATAGTTGCATAATTGTCTACCAAAAAACACTGAATTGTACACTTTAAAAGAGTGAATTTTGTGGTATGAAATATCTCAATAAAGCTGTTATAAGAAAATCATTTATTTGCTTCAAATATTTCAAAACAATTAAGAAAAAACTTGTTAAAATTTCTTTAGCACCAATACCTTGTAAACTTCTTGAGGACAGGACATATATTTTACTCATTTTTGCTCTCCTTCTTTTCCAACCCCCTCTATATGTAACAATGCTTTTTATTTAATAAGTGCTTAGTAAATATTTGATAAATGAGTGAAGACATGTCTTAAGGATGTCTTTACACAAAAAGGTACTTAAAATTTTTGCATTTACACAAGGTATTCACAACAAAATATAAGACAAGAAAATTGGAGTTGATGTAGAGCTTCTAATTGCTTAAATACTGTGATGGGTAATTTTGTGTATCAACTTGGCTAGGCCACCGTAGCCAAATATTTGGTCCAGTAACAGCCTGTATGTCACTGTAAATTTATTTTTTAAATGAGATTAATATCTAAGTCAGTAGACTTTGAGTAATGCAGTTTACCATCCATCTTGTGTATAGGCCTCATCCAATCGTTGAAGGCCTTAAGAAAAAAAGACTGAGGTCCCTGAGGAAGAGGGAATTCTGCCTCCAGACTGCCTTTGGACCTGAGATGCAATATCAACTCTTCCCTGGGTTTCCAAAATGTCCTGCTTTGGATACTTTGGAATTGAGAGTTTCCACAATTTTGTGACCCAATTCCTTAAAATCAATCAATCAATTGATCTCTTTCTGTATGTGTACACACACACACACACACACAAACACAACCTATAGGTTCTGTTTCTCTGGGGAGCTCTGACTAATAAAAACACTGAAGAACATATTTTTTTATTACAAGAATTTAATAAAAAATAGAGTCTAATTTTCTTAGCAATAAAGAAATAGCCCTCTGTTCCTGAGGGCCTTTTAAATTAGATTTATTTGGCAAGTTATAGTTTATTCCAATTTCCTCTATATTTGAAGTGCCTCTTTTAGACTTTTTAATCACTTTATACATCTATTTAAGAACCTTTTGTTTACTATCTCAAGTTAAATTATCTTTGCTTGACTTTCTAGGCATTTATAAATATAAATTAACTCATCATACTTAGGTACACATATTTTTCACCACTCCCCAATCAGTTTTATTTATCTTAGTAAATCTTAGTGCCTCCTAGTATTTTACTCTTGTTATATCCGTTCTTATTTCCACAAGGCTTATATAGCTCCTCTTGGTTAGTGTCCATCTACCATTTCCTTCATCTAGCCAGAATTCACTCATCAAAACTTATCTTGAACTACAAATCTTGTTCAACTGTTAAATGACACACTTATCTCATTTATTTCTAATTTCCTTTTTAATTTACAGTCACCTTTTGAAATTAACTCCTATGATCTATATTAGTTTGCTAGTTTTGTTGTAATAAAGTATCACAAACTGGGTACCTTAAATAATAGAACTGTTTTGTTTCACATTTTTGGAGGTTAGAAGTCCAAGATCATGGTGTTGGCAGGTTTGGTTCCTTCTGATGGCCATGAGAGGGAATCTGTTCCATGCTTCTAACTTTACTTCTGGTACTTTACTGGCAATCATTTCCATTCCTTGGCTTGTAGAAGCATCACTCAGATCTCTGCCTTCATCTTTACATGTCATTCCCCCTGTGTATCATCTGTGCCCAAGTTTCTCCCTTTTTAAGGACACCAGTCATATTGGAGTAGGGTCCCAACCTACTCCAGTATAATCTCATCTTAACAAATTGCATCTATGATCTTGTTCCCAAATAAGGTCACACTCTGAAGCACTAGAGGCTAGGACTTCAACATATACATTTTGGAACATAGCTCAATTCATAACAAATGCTATTTAAAATTTTTATGAGAAGGAATGATAGCCATATGGATGACCAAGAATGAAATCATATTCCTTATTCTTTAAGAAATATAAAAGGTTTTTTCCTGAATTAATCTGGGATCATATCATGATTATCTCTTTCATCTTTATTTCATAGTGTCAGAAAAAAAGAAATTATCATCCCCTTGGCCTAAGATTAGTAGATATGCATTTTTTATTTTGTGATAAAAGAGTAACAGATAATCTGATAATTAGTTTGACAGAATAGCTATATTTCCCAGAAATTATAATGGATAAAACAAAATAATAATTTATAAAATGTAATTTGCCCTATATTACATCTCTCTTTAACTTCAGAAATAATTTCAAAGATTTGGAAATAGGCAAAGAATATATAATTTCAGTGGATAGCTGCAGTTTTCTAGTGAACCCTCTAGGGGTGATCTGAATAGGGGTAGAATTTTAGTTGTAGAAAACAGATAATAATGCAAATTAATTTTATTTGGTAGTGATAAATCAATTTTTACCCTGAAGAAAAGATAACCCCAAAACATTACATCTTACTTTTCTATCGGATATTAATCAGTTTGATATTCATTAGCAAACCCATTTTAGCATTCTTAACTGTATATATATATATGTATATATATGTATATATATACACTATATATATATGTATAAGCCCGTGCTTCAATTATTCCTTTGAATTCGTTTTTAAAGTCTTACTGGTCCCTTCGTCAATTATTTAGCTAAACAAAATAGTTTACCTGTGTTCATTTTATGTTTTTATAGTGATTTCACCTTTTTGAATATCATACTTTAGCATTAATATAAACATCTATTTAATATTCAAAATGGCCAAATATTTTAATCAAATTTTTTTTTTAATTTAATATTTGCCTTTAGAGAAGAAAGGTTTATTTCCAGAATTATTAAAGCTGGTCTTCCTTTTATTTAAAGAAACAAATTATTTCATGCACTTATTATTTATGAATGTTAATAGAAATATTTGAGACAAGAACATATTCCATTGATTAATCATATATATATATATATACATGCAGCTTTACTAATTTTTGAAAAAATATATTAGGTAGATGGCTAAAATCATAAAAAAGGGGGGTATAGTTTTGGAAAGATGTAAATAAAAATGGCTTCTCTAATACAGAGGAAATGGTCCCTCAGTTTAATAGTTCCTCTACCCATTTTTTTTCAGTATAATGCCTTACTGAATTAATGAATTTATTTGCATTATAATTAAGGTTATATTTATAATATAAATGGAAAAGATCTATTTAATTTTGTATATCATCCAGCATGATTCCATGAGCAAGTAAGTACTGTTGACCTAAAACAAATAGACTGACAGTTATTTTTTCAACAAAAATGGGTTTATTCAGAATCAGCAGAAAATTGCAATTTGGGATCTGCAGCCATGGTAAGCCACATGCAAGTTCCCATATGGTAAGGGAAGGAGAACTCATCTATAGACTGGAAAAGGAAGCTGGGAAGGCTATAGTAAATATAAATTCCTTAGGTTTTCATTGGCTAAGTTGTTGAAAGGAAAGAAGAGGAGTCTTTCTTCTTCCTGTTAGGCTCTGCTATTGTTGCAGGGCATGAGAGCTTCCTCTTCTGGTCCCCCTAACTCTACTTAAGTGAGGTTTCTACTTAAATTTTTACAATACTTCCTTACAATGTTAATAAATATTCATAAATACATTCTTTCAACTTATTCTGTGTACTAGGATTTCTGGGACAAGTGTATTGAATATAAATATGCTTAGAGTTGGGGGGGATACCCTACTGAATATATGAGTATTATTATTTCAGTATGGCTCCTTGCTAATAAAAGCTTTTTTTAACATGCCAAAGTATACCATAAAATTGTGATAACTATTATATCTGTCCAAAGACAAGTATCTGTATGTCAAGAATAAAAGTGAATCCTATTTTGTCAGAAGCTAAGAGAAAAAAACTCCTTTCTCTGACTCCATGTGGAGGGAGCAACACTATGAGAGAAAGAGGTGAACATTCTTTACCTCAATGCATACCTCTCATTTTTGAGGCTACAGAAAGAAGCCATTTTTCACTCTGCCATGCCTGTTTTAAAGAGGCAGCTCCCACTCAGGGGAGGCCTTTGATTGTCCAGTTGTGCCTGTAACTGGGTGGATAATTCAATGGTGATATACTAACAAGCATACTTGCCTACATATGGGTAACATCTGAACAAACCCACTCACCCACAGAGTTAAATATGTTCTCTAAGTTTAATTCTATCAGTAATAAGGTGATATTTTGATTTCTATCTCTCTTTTACTTCTATTTCTTAATTATTCACAAACACAGGTGGTAAAAGGAATGATCTTTATTAACTCTAAAATTATGATACTTATAAAGAAAACAATATGGTAACTATTTCAAATTTATCTGATCTTTAAAAGTTTATAATATAGTATTAAATATAATGTTAACATAAATATAATATAAAATGTACCTAGAACTATTTACACGGAAGTTCTATTAAGTATCTTTCAGACTCATGGCATTTGAGGGCTTTTGGTCCTGTAAGAAAAATCAGAAAATTCATCCTATACTAATAAATTATGGTTACCAGATAAAATACTGGATGTCCCATTAATTAAATTTGAATTTCGGATAAATACTTTTTTTTTTTAGTGTAGGCATTACCTGGAATGTGTTTGTATTAAAATATTAGTTATCTAAAATTCAAATTTAACTGGATCTCCAATAGTTTTATTTTCTAGATCTGGCAACCCTATGTATTGGGATTAAATATTAAAATTTACCTATATGTGTTTCTGGTTCTGACTCTGAGATCTTAAATTTACCACTTGATATGTTCCTGCTTTTCTGATAATACAATTATCAAATAATTTTTATTTTAAAGCATCAGAAGATCCTCTAATATCAGGAGATACAGTTCATTTGAAGGAGAGAAAACACTACTGCAATAGATTGGGATAATATTGGTTTAGCCACTCTTATAAATGTAAAATATACATTCAAACTCAATGTTTAGAGAAAAATATATCTTTTGTAATTCAACTACAAATTATTCTTCTCTACCAGTGCTCAAATGACTCTAGTACCCAATTACAATGTGTGTATGGGGGTGGGGTGTTCCCCACACCACCAAGCAATTCTTGGAACACCAGCTGAGTGTCCTATAATTCAACTCAATTCTGGTACTGTCTAAACAGAGATAGCATTGGATCCCACAGATTGAGGGCTCAGACCTACAAGACTGCCCCTTCCCATTCTTAAGCCAATCAAAAGTTCAGGTTATCAACTATGCTTTGACAAACTGAGTATAGGTTGGAGGTTACAAGACCCCCTCCCTGGGTTCAATTAATTGGCTAGAATGACTCAGAGGACTCAGGAAACTCATTTACTCATTAGATCGGTTTATTATAAAAAGTATACAAATCACTTACAGCCAGATGGATGAGATATGTAGGGTAAGGTATGGGGTAAGGACATGTAATCTCCATGCTCTCTTAAAGCATACCACTCTCCCCAAATCTCCACATGTTCACTAACCTGGAAGCTCTCCTAATTGTGTCCTTTTTGGTTTTAATGGAGGCTTTATCACCTACACATGATTGATTATATCATTGGCCATTGTTGATTGATTCAACCTCCAGTCCCTCTTCCTGCCTCAGAGGTCAGGTGGATGGAACTGAAAGTTCCAACACTAATCACATGGTTGGTTCTCCTGGCAATGTGTTTCTATCCTTAGGTGCAGTCTAAAAGTCATCTCAATAACATAACAAGAGACACCTTTATTGCTCTCAGCACAGGAAATTTCAAGGGTATTTAGGAGCTCTGTGCCAGAAACAGGGACAAAGGTTAAATATATATTTCTTATTATAAATCACAATATCACAACAGCCAACAACGAAAACTCCAATAACGAAATTGTTTGTACAATAAAATCAGTCTGAAGTATCTCACTGCCAAGATATTATAACATTTTTTTGTTTTCTAGCCACAATTATTATTGGAATCAATTACTATAGCTGTATTTCTCTCAATCTCAACAACCTTCAAACATTTTGCTACATTTATATATGCATATCCAGGAGACCATAAGAAATATCATTTCTGCCTTAGTTTCAAATCAAACCCTTGACTTAGTTGTACTTGTTTACTGGGCTGTAGTTTCAATATTTGGCTTCTAGACACTCCTCCATTGCTCTTTCATTCAATAATCTATCACTACTTGATCTCCAATCTTGGCCAATTCATTCCTTGATTCATGCCCAGTTTTTTACCTCTGGTACTTATATGTCGCTCACATAATCTCAGCAGAGAAACAGTTAAATATTAAAACACTTGGAGGCAACAGGCAGGAGATATTTGCTTTTTTAATATTGTGCTGAATAGGAAATACCATAGTGGCCATGTTTTTACCCACTGGGAAATCCTTTTTCAGCTTTGTTCTTACACTGTAATTATCATTTTTATTATTTTAGCCAAAAGGATTGAGCGTTTTAAGATCCTTCTGCTGCTGTAGCATAGGCAGAAGGCAGAACAAACGTAAAAGGCATAAGACTGCTTGAAAAGAGGCACAAAACTATGTATCTTAACAGAAAGAAAAAAGTGAAGACAGAAATCTACAAAGAACTTAGAATGATTCAGCTCTTATATATGCAATTGATAAAGATACTGAGTGTGAAGTGAACTTTGAATAAGTGTATAAAGAAACATAGTACATTTTTAATAGTAATATGGGACCCAAGACATGGAAAGGATTGTGCAGAATAAAATTGGTTGAGCTAAATAATATTAGAAAAGCAATCTATGATATGATAGAACAAGTAGAGTTCTCTTAACTATATTGAGCTAAGTGTTTTATCAATTTTTTTTTTAAGAGAAGCGGTATGGGAAATTAGAAACAGGTCTCCAACACTAATTGTTGTAAAAATTATCCTTAAGAAAATTGTATAATAAATTATTTAATGCTTTTATTCCACACTGTGACTTATTTTTTCTCCATTAATATTTTTACTGTCTTAAGACCTCTGTATTGAGAAACCCTTGCCTAATAACTGCAGATGAGATTTTGATACCCAGAGTGACTAGAATGAATTCTCTTGTATAGAACAGAGTCAAAGTAAGTTTCTTTTATGTCTTATTATGGTATTATATTTACCCATTTCATACTATCCAATAATAGAACCTAAATTGGACCCTGAATAGAAAACTTGTCTCAATGTCCAAGCCTTGCTTTATCATCTCAGCATTTCTCCCACACTTACTTTAGCACAGAGGTACTCAACGTTTAAGATACATCATCAGAGCTCCGTGAGGGAATTACTTAAGCTCTTTGTTTTTAAACCCCATCCCAGATACTCAGATTCAGGCTTTATGAGATGTCACTGGTAAAAACAAGAAAACAAACCAAAAATAGAGTCATTTATGCTAAGCCCCATGTCACCAAACTGAGACTTAATACTTAATCACAGTTTTCACTCTCCCAGAAATGTAATTTTAAACCAGTCAAGCAGGAATTATCTGGTCAGCACTTGTGAGGTAATCGCCCGATGGACTTCTGCCTTCCTCTAAAAGAGAATGACCTTGCTACAACCAATCCAATTTTTACTAGTGTAACTTCCTTGTCCTGTTCCCTTCTGCTTATATAAGTCTTTCATTTAGCATACCTCCTTGGAGCTCCTTTCTATCTGCTAAATGGGATGCTGTCTGATTCACAAATCATTGAATAAAGCCAATAAGATCTTTAAGATATACTCAGTTGAATTGTTTTATAAAAGCACCCAGAAATCTGCATTTTAATAAGCTTACCTGATGATGCTGAGTTAAGTAAAATGTATTACAACCCTAGGTTATACAGAGATGAAAGAAGCAGTCCCTTCTCCATTTAGAGGCATTTGACTATTATACTTCTACTAAGAGTCAACCAGTGCAGTTACTATGGTATTTGCTTTCTGTTGCCATCTTCAGGCAACATTACTAAGCAATAGCTGCTAAGATAATAATCACTCACACAACATCAATACAAGTGCTCTGTGATAATGGTTTATTAACCATTAAATATTGTGAACTATAAAAATTTATGCCTGTCCAGATTTATTTTGGAATATATCAGGGTACCTATCTTTTTTTTTAATTGTGATTTTCTTTAACATCCCTAACTACTTATACTAAAACAATGAGGAAATTAGTCTATCTTGGATACATGACCAAGTATCTAACTGAAGAAGCTAATTTTAAAGAATTGATATTGCAAGTTTAGAGATGTACAGATCACATAAAAATATCATTCTTTTAAACAATGTAGTTTAAAAATGGAATTTTTCATCAATAGGATATGAACTTTAAGTGGATTAATTATTAAGCTTTAACCAAACATATAAGAACATGAGACCATAATTCCACATAAATGTAGACCGGGACACCTGCTTCTTCCCCTCTATGCTAAACAGTATGTATACAAGAAAGTATGTTTTATTTATGATTTACCTCTTTGTATTTTGTCTCTCTTAAATCAGAAGCTAAATTTTGCAAGAGTATTTATTATGACATAACATATTCATTATAAAAAATGTAGTTTGTTCAGAACTTCTGCTTATTAAAAATCCTACAAAATTATACATTTTATAGGACATTGTAATCTTTCATAGTGGCTTGAAAAAGCCACACATGATGAGCAATTATTTGCATACTATTAGAGCAGATATTTTAGACCTAAGTGTGTGTCTAAATTTGGTCCAGGGGGTAAATGTGGGAGATTTCTTCCTTTGTTGATTCATAAGAAAGCAAAATCTAACCTACTGGAAGATTAAATTGCTTACACATTGATTTAATTTACTTAATTTAAAAGTAATTATTTTCTGTGCTTGTTAGTTATGTCAGTTCAAACACATTAGAGTCTCTAATGTTTATTTTGTTAATGCAATATTATGGGACTATGAATAACAAATATATCAAAATCACCTTCTAAATGCCTAATCTAGAAAACCAAGCTATTTTTATTTTGTTACATATGAAAGAACTCTACCATATTTTAGCGATTAATTTTAACATCTTATTTTTGAGATGTTGCATAACACATACTGCCTTTAAAAAAAAATGGCTCCAAGATACACCTACCCAATTTTATATATATATATATATATATATATATATATATATATTCATCACACTGCTCTTCTTTGAAAATAGCTTAGGAAATATTTTTAATGAAATTTTTAAATGGAGCATCTGTCTAATTAGTGTCTATGTTAGTCTGGTACAAAAGGAATATTTTGCTTATTGGGTATTGCATAGCTTCCTATTGCTGCTGTTACAAATTACTATAAATTGAAATCCTATGTGATGTCATGAAAAAAAATCAAGTTGTTATGACAACTTAGGAGTCTTGTAGTGGCTTTTAAAAAGTCTGTTTTTGTTTTTGTTTAATCCAATAACAAACGGTTAGCCCTGCTGCTTTCCTTCTGAAACAGTTATAGCTATGTCAATGTCATTACAACTTTCAGAAGCTTATAGTTTAATCTTCACCATTTTGAAAGAACAGAAATAATCACATGCAGCAGCAGCACTATGGAAACTATAAAGTTACCTACCATCACAGTAGAATAAGAACTAAAAGAGGATTGCAGATAAAGTTTTGCTACTTTTTTGGTGTGATATATACATATATAATTATATATCCTAAATATAATATATATATATATAAAACATCCCCAATACACACAAAAATGAAACTGTATTAATGTATTACTAGGGTAAATAAAAGCTAAGAAGAAAGAATAGAGAGAAGAACATATACGAGAGAAAAAATATTTCTTTTTTCTTTAAACATCTTAGGTTTATTGGCTGGGGTCCTACAAATTGGACTGACAAAAAATAATTGAAAGAGGACACAGAAATTTATTAATGTGTGCATTGTGCAGATACACAGGAGAACTTAGTGACTGGTAATTCAAAGTGGTGATGAGAAATTTGGCTTAGGTAGAACCTTAGTAAAGAATAATAAATTTGTAGAGAATTCACAAGGCAAAGGAAAAGGGTTTTAGGCTTCTGAGGGTGACTAAGGCAATGTAAATATATGGGGGAACTATTGGAATAAGGTTTTTTTTGTGCATGTCCATCTCAGTTTTAACTTTGTCTTTTTCATGTCCATAAAACTTTCCCAGGAGAAGGGATTTATAGCAGTCCTCCTTTTCTCAAAAGTTTCTGCTTTTAGTCATATAAAGACGCTCCAGGAAGGCTTCTTTCTCTAACTGTTGATTCTCATTTGCCTCCAGCTCAAAATAATCCTTATGTCAAAGTGGCATATTTTGGGGTGGTATATTCTTGTCCCCTACATTGGACACCCAGTTGCTGTTGAAAAATTGTAGAATTGGTGTGCAGAAATGACGTTTTTGATGTAATAATATGTCATACATTTGGTGTCAGAACACAACACACAAATACTCTGATCTCTTTTTCCTCATTCTCCTGTCTTCTACTCTGCCTTCCATTGGCCAAACACATCTGGGAGCCAGTCCAGCAAGATTGTCAGGTAGTGTATTCTGTATTGGAGATCAGTCTCCTGGGTCATGCTGAAGGCAGAGAAGAGTGAAGAATGGGTGTTAGAGTGGAGGTAGAGGTGTGGGCAAATGCAAATAGACAACACAAAAAGAATATTTAATTTGTTCCAATTTTTACCTAATTAACAACTACCATCCTTCTCCATTCACTGACTCTGACAGGTTAAGTTCCCCAGGAACTTGACTCTGAGACAGAGGTTAGAGATCTATGTGGCTATTAGAGAGCACCCTTAGAATCAATTCCCGTGGAAGAAAAGTGAAGGAAATTGAATAAGGCAGAGGAAGAGGTCAAGCTGCAATGAATTCTGGTAGTAATTTCTGAATTGACTCTGTGGAGAGCTCTATGGATAGAATGACCTTTTAGAGCTGTCCTGAAGTAGGACAAGATCCAAGCCTTTAAGCAACCATGAGGATCAGTTTTTGGATGCAGAACACCCTAAGAAGTGAGCATGACCTTGGGCAAAATAGCCTTCTTTAGCTGAGGCAGTCCTCAAAACAGATGACTACTGAAGACTATACTGGCAGCACTCCCAGTAGCTGAAAAACAAGTCTTTTATTGAAGAAGGAGATGTGGATCGTGCATCACAACACCCACCACACCAGTTTTCTGGGAAATGTCAGATTTTAGGTGAACTAGACAAGTCTCTAGACATGGTATGTTATCACTTCTTTATTTATTAATTGATTAATTGAACAAATACTTATTGAGCACCTGCTAGATGTAAGTCCCTGAAGTATGCTTTGAAGATACAGTCACAAACAGAATAGAGAAGTTCCCTGCTCTTTTGCAAGTGAGAAAGACATGCAAACAGCCAAGTATAGTATGATAACTGCTATGATTCAGGAAATACCACATGTAGTAGAGCACAGAAAAGGGTGTCCAACTCAGATTTGGGGGCAGGTAGATGAGTCATCCTAAAAGAAATTTTATGAGTGGGGAAGTTATTCTAAGAGTAAGTAGGAGTTATTTACATGAGGCCAAGAGGAAAGAATATTCCAAAGAGAAGAATCACTCTGTTTAAAGTTCTGGAAACAACAGAGAAAATTCCATATTTGAATAACTGAAAGATGTTCATTGTGAAGAATACAAAATACAGAAGGTCATCGATAGGAAGAGCAACAAATGAAGAACTTGAAAATATAAGTGATGCAAAGATTATTAAGAGACCCAGAAGACATGTTTTAAAACTTAGATTTACTCCTAAGAACAATGGAAAGTCACTCAGGGGTTTTTTAGTAGGTGTAGTACATAATTATACTTGTATTTTAGTAAGTCAAATTTTTAAAATTTATTGTCTTCCTTTATTTATGTATTCCTTGAACAAATATTTATTAGTAGTTTACCATGTGCCAGATACTAGATGCCTAAGATATAGTGTTAAATGAAGCTTTGGAGGATGAATTGCAGGGAAAAAGACCACTTAGGAAGTTACCACAAGAGTGTGGTTGAGGATTATCAGTGACTTAGATGAAGACATTTCTGGAAATATAGAGAAGTGAAAAGTCCTGAAGGGTATTTAGAAGGTATATTTAAAAGGAATTGGTGATTGGTTAGTTGAAGGAGATGATGAATAGGGAGGACTAGTATGACTTCCAGGTTTCTGTTTTTAGCACATCGATATAGAGTGGTGAATTTCCTCCATATGGAGTGTTGGGGTGGAGCAAAGAAAAGTAATACAGTTTTTAACATTTTGAATTTAAGATGAAAGTGGGGCTTTTAAGATAAGTCCAGGTGGCTCAATATTAATACATATTGAAAGCCCAGAAGAGAGATCTTTTTCTAGCCAGCGATTTCCAATATTTTCTCACTTAATTTTTAAAATCTTTTGAAAATGTCCCTCTAGCCATTATTATTATTTTTTAAAAAACATCTTTATTGGAGTATAATTGCTTTACAATGGTGTGTTAGTTTCTGCTTTATAACAAAGTGAATCAGTTATACATATACATATGTTCCCATATCTCTTCCCTCTTGCATCTCCCTCCCTCCCACCCTCCCTATCCCACCCCTCTAGGTGGTCACAATGCACCGAGCTCATCTCCCTGTGCTATGCGGTTGCTTCCCTCTAGCTAGCTATTTTACATTTGGTAGTGTATATACGTCCATGCCACTCTCTCACCCTGTCACATCTTACCCCTCCCCCTCCCCACATCCTCAAGGCCATTTTCTACTAGGTCTGTGTCTTTATTCCCATCTTGCCGCTAGGTTCTTCATGACCTTTATTTTCCCTTAGATTCCATATATATGTGTTAGCATACTGTATTTGTTTTTCTCCCTCTAACTTACTTGACTCTGTGTGACAGACTCTAACTCCATCCACCTCACCACAAATACCTCCATTTCATTTCTTTTTATGGCTCAGTAATATTCCATTGTATATATGTGCCACATCTTCTTTATCCATTCATCCGATGATGGACACTTAGGTTGCTTCCATGTCCTGGCTATTGTAAATAGAGCTGCAATGAACATTTTGGTACATGACTCTTTTTGAATTATGGTTTTCTCAGGGTATATGCCCAGTAGTGGGATTGCTGGGTCATATGGTAGTTCTATTTTAAGTTTTTTAAGGAACCTCCATACTGTTCTCCATAGTGGCTGTATCAATTTACATCCCCACCAACAGTGCAAGAGTGTTCCCTTTTCTCCACACCCTCTCCAACATTTATTGTTTGTAGATTTTTTGATGATGGCCATTCTGACTGGTATGAGATGATATCTCATTGTAGTTTTGATTTGCATTTCTCTAATATTTAATGATGTTGAGCATTCTTTCATGTGTCTGTTGGCAATCTGTATATCTTCTTTGGAGAAATGTCTATTTAGGTCTTCTGCCCATTTTTGGATAGGATTGTTTGTTTTTTTGTTATTGAGCTGCATGAGCTGCTTGTAAATCTTGGAGATTAATCCTTTTTCAGGTGCTTCATTTGTAAATATTTTCTCCCATTCTAAAGGTTGCCTTTTGGTCTTGTTTATGGTTTCCTTTGCTGTGCAAAAGCTTTTAAGTTCCTTTAGGTCTCATTTGTTTATTTGTGTTTTTATTTCCATTTCTCTAGGAGGTGGGTCAAAAAGGATCTTGCTGTGATGTATGTCATAGAGTGTTCTGCCTATGTTTTCCTCTAAGAGTTTGATAGTGTCTGGCTTTACACTTAGGTCTTTAATCCATTTTGAGTTTATTTTTGTGTATGGTGTTAGGGAGTGTTCTAATTTCATACTTTTACATGTATCTGTCCAATTTTCCCAGCACCACTTATTGAAGAGGCTGTCTTTTCTCCACTGTATATGCTTGCCTCCTTTATCAAAGATAAGGGGACCATATGTGTGTGGGTTTATCTCTGGGCTTTCTATCCTGTTCCATTGATCTATATTTCTGTTTTTGTGCCAGTACCAAACTGTCTTGATTACTGTAGCTTTGTAATACAGTCTGAAGTCAGGGATCCTGATTCCTCCAGCTCCATTTTTCGTTCTCAAGATTGCTATGGCTATTCGGGGTCTTTTGTGTTTCCATACAAATTGTGAAATTTTTTGTTCTAGTTCCATGGAAAATGTCAGTGGCAGTTTGATAGGGATTGCATTGAATCTGTAGATTGCTTTGGGTAGTAGAGTCATTTTCACAATGTTGATTCTTCCAACCCAAGAACATGGTATATCTCTCCATCTATTTGTATCATCTTTAATTTTTTTCATCAGTGTCTTATAATTTTCTGCATACAGGTCTTTTGTCTCCTTAGGTAGGTTTATTCCTAGATATTTTATTCTTTTTGTTGCAATGGTAAACGGGAGTGATTCCTTAATGTCACTTTCAGATTTTTTGTCATTAGTGCATAGAAATGCAAGAGATTTCTGTGCATTAATTTTCTATCCTGCTACTTTACCAAATTCATTGATTAGCTATAGTAGTTTTCTGGCAGCATCTTTAGGATTCCCTATGTATAGTATCATGTCATCTGCAAGCAGTGACAGCTTTACTTCTTCTTTTCCGATTTGGATTCCTTTTATTTCTTTTTCTTCTCTGATTGCTGTGGCTAACACTTCCAAAACTATGTTGAATAATAGTGGTGAGAGTGGGCAACCTTGTCTTGTTCCTGATCTTAGTGGAAATGGTTTCAGTTTTTCACCATTGAGGACAATGTTGGCTATGGGTTTGTCATATATGGCCTTTATTATGTTGAGGAAAGTTCCCTCTATGCCTACTTTCTGCAGGGCTTTTATCATAAATGGGTGTTGAATTTTGTTGAAAGCTTTCTCTGCATCTATTGAGATGATCTAATGGTTTTTCTCCTTCAATTTGTTAATATGATGTATCATGTTGATTGAATTGCATATATTGAAGAATCCTTGCATTCCTGGAATAAACCCCACTTGATCATGGCGTATGATCCTTTTAATGTGTTTTTGGATTCTGTTATTATTTTGTTGAGGATTTTTGCATCTATGTTCATCAGTGATATTGGCCTGTAGTTTTCTTTCTTTGTGACATCTTTGTCTGGTTTTGGTATCAGGGTGATGGTGGCCTCATAGAATGAGTTTGGGAGTGTTCTTCCCTCTGCAATATTTTGGAAGAGTTTGAGAAGGATATGTGTTAGCTCTTCTCTAAATGTTTGATAGAATTCACCTGTGAAGCCATCTGGTCCTGGGCTTTTGTTTGTTGGAAGATTTTTAATCACAGTTTCAATTTCAGTGCTTGTGATTGGTCTGTTCATATTTTCTATTTCTTCCTGGTTCAGTCTCGGCAGGTTGTGTATTTCTAAGAATCTGTCCATTTCTTCCAGGTTGTCCATTTTATTGGCATAGAGTTGCTTGTAGTAATCTCTCATGATCGTTTGTATTTCTGCCATGTCTGTTGTTACTTCTCCTTTTTCATTTCTAATTCTATTGATTTGAGTCTTCTCCCTTTTTATCTTGATGAGTCTGGCTAATGGTTTATCAATTTTCTTTATCTTCTCAAAGAACCAGCTTTTAGTTTTATTGATCTTCGCTACTGTCTCCTTCATTTCTTTTTCATTTATTTCTGATCTGATCTTTATGATTTCTTTCCTTCTGCTAGCTTTGGGGTTTTTTTTTGTTCTTCTTTCTCTAATTGCTTTAGGTGCAAGTTTAGGTTGTTTATTCGAGATGTTTCCTGTTTCTTGAGGTAGGCTTGTATTGCTATCAACTTCCCTCTTAGCACTGCTTTTGCTGCATCCCATAGGATTTGGGTCATCGTGTCTCCATTGTCATTTGTTTCCAGGTATTTTTTGATTTCCCCTTTGATTTCTTCAGTGATCATTTCGTTATTAAGTAGTGTATTGTGTAGCCTCCATGTGTTTGTATTTTTTACAGATCTTTTCTTGTAATTGATATCTAGTCTCATAACGTTGTGGTCGGAAAAGATACTTGATACGATTTCAATTTTCTTAAATTTACCAAGGCTTGATTTGTGACCCAAGATATGATCTATCCTGGAGAATGTTCCATGAGCACTTGAGAAAAATGTGTATTCTGTTGTTTTTGGGTGGAATGCCCTATAAATATCAATTAAGACCATCTTGTTTAATGTATCATTTAAAGCTTGTGTTTCCTTATTTATTTTCATTTTGGATGATCTGTCCATTGGTGAACGTGGGGTATTAAAGTCCCCTACTATGATTGTGTTGCTGTCGATTTCCTCTTTTATGGCTGTTAGTATTTGCCTTATGTATTGAGGTGCTCCTATGTTGGGTGCATAAATATTTACAATTGTTACACCTTCCTCTTGGATCGATCCCTTGGTCATTATATAGTGTCCTTCTTTGTCTCTTGTAATAGTCTTTATTTTAAAGTCTATTTTGTCTGATATGAGAATTGCTACTCCAGCTTTCTTTTGATTTCCATTTGCATGGAATATCTTTTTCCATCCCCTCACTTTCAGTCTGTATGTGTCTCTAGGTCTGAAGTGGGTCTCTTGTAGACAGCATATATATGGGTATTGTTTTTGTATCCATTCAGCCAGTCTGTGTCTTTTGTTGGGAGCATTTAATCCATTTACATTTAAGGTAATTATCAATATGTATGTTCCTATTCCCATTTTCTTAAATGTTTTGGGTTTGTTATTTTAGGTGTTTTCCTTCTCTTGTGTTTCTTGCCTAGAGAAGGTCCTTTAGCATTTGTTGTAAAGCTGGTTTGGTGGTGCTGAACTCTCTCAGCTTTTGCTTGTCTGTAAAGTTTTTAATTTCTCCATCAAATCTGAATGAGATCCTTGCTGGGTAGAGTAATCTTGGTTGTAGGTTTTTCTCCTTCTTCACTTTAAGTATATTCTGCCACTCCCTTCTGGCTTGCAGAGTTTCTGCTGAAAGATCAGATGTTAACCTTATGGGGATTCCCTTGTGTGTTATTTGTTGTTTTTCCCTTGCTGCTTTTAATATGATTTCTTTATATTTAATTTTTGATAGTTTGTTTAATATGTGTCTTGGCGTGTTTCTCCTTGGATTTATCCTGTATGGGACTCTCTGTGCTTCCTGGACTTGATTAACTATTTCCTTTCCAATATTAGGGAAGTTTTCAACTATAATCTCTTCAAATATTTTCTCAGTCCCTTTCTTTTTCTCTTCTTCTTCTGGGACCCCTATAATTCGAATGTTGGTGCGTTTAATGTTGTCCCAGAGGTCTCTGAGACTGTCTTCAGTTCTTCTCATTCTTTTTTCTTTATTCTGCTCTACAGTAGTTATTTCCACCATTTTATCTTCCAGGTCACCTATCCGTTCTTCTGCCTCAGTTATTCTGCTATTGATCCCATCTAGAGTATTTTTAATTTCATTTATTGTGTTTTTCATCATTGCTTGGTTCCTCTTTAGTTCTTCTACGTCCTTGTTAAATGTTTCTTCCATTTTGTCTATTCTATTTCCAAGATTTTGGATCATTCTTACTATCATTATTCTGAATACTTTTTCAGGTAGACCGCCTATTTCCTCTTCATTGTTAGGTCTGATGTGTTTTGACCCTGCTCCTCCATCTGCTGTGTGTTTTTCTGTCTTCTCATTTTGCTTATCTTACTGTGTTTGGGGCCTCCTTTTCACAGGTTGCAGGTTCGTAGTTGCCGTTGTTTTTGGTATCTGTCCCCAGTGGCTAAGCTTGGTTCAGTGGGTGTTGTAGGCTTCCTGGTGGAGGGAACTAGTGCCTGTGTTCTGGTGGATGAGGCTGGATCTTGTCTTTCTGGTGGGCACGTCCACGTCTGGTGGTGTGTTTTGCGGGTGTCTGTGGCCTTATTATGATTTTAGGCAGCCTCTCTGCTAATGGATGAGGCTGTGTTCCTGTCTTGCTAGTTGTTTGACATAGGGTGTCCAGCACTGTAGCTTGCTGGTCGTTGAGTGAAGCTGGGTCTTGATGTTGAGATGGAGATCTCTGAGAGATTTTCGCCATTTGGTATTACGTGGAGCTGGGACGTCTCTTGTGGACCAGTGTCCTGAAGTTGGCTCTCCCACCTCAGAGGCCCAGCCCTGATGCCTGGCTGGAGCACCAAGAGCCTTTCATCCTCATGGCTCAGAGTAAAAGGGAGAAAAAATAGAAAGAAAGAAAGAAAGAGGATAAAATAAAATGAAATAAAATAAAGCTATTATAAAGCAAAGCTATACAGACAAAATCTCACCCAGAAGCATACACATATACACTCACAAAAAAAGGAAAAGGGGAAAAATTAATATATCCTGCTCCCAAAGTCCACCTCCTGAACGTGGGATGATTCGTTGTCTATTCAGGTATTCAACAGATGCAGGCACATCAAGTTGTTTGTGGAGTTTTAATCCGCTGCTTCTGAGGCTGCTGGGAGAGATTTCCCTTTCTCTTCTTTGTTTGCACAGCTCCCGGGGTTCAACTTTGGAGTCGGACCCGCCTCTGCATGTAGGTCGCCTGAGGGCGTCTGTTCCCCGCCCAGACAGAACGGGGTTAAAGGAGCAGCTGCTTCAGGGGCTCTGGCTCCCTCAGGCCGGGGGGAGGGAGGGATACGGATGCGGGGCGAGCCTGCGGCGGCAGAGGCCAGCGTGACGTTTCACCAGCCCGAGGTACACCGTGCGTTCTCCCGGGGAAGTTGTCCCCGGATCACGGGAGCCTGGCCGTGGCGGGCTGCACCGGCTCCCAGGAGGGATGGTGTGGAGAGTGACCTGTGCTCGCACACAGGCTTTTTGGTGGCGGCAGCAGCAGCCTTAGTGTCTCATGCCCGTCTCTGGGGTCCGTGCTGATATCCGCGGCTCGCGCCCATCTCTGGAGTTTGTTTAGTCAGCGCTCTGAATCCCCTCTCCTTGCACGTGGCGAAACAAAGAGGGAAGAAAAAGTCTCTTGCCTCTTCGGCAGCTGCAGACGTTTTCCCGGGCTCCCTCTTGGCTAGCTGTGGTGCGCTAACCCCTTCAGGCTGTGTTCATGCCGCCAACCCCAGTCCTCTCCCTGAGATCCGACCAAAGCCCCAGCCTCAGCTCCCAGCCCCCGCCCACCCTGGCGGGTGAGCAGACAAGCCTCTCGGGCTGGTGAGTTCTGGTCGGCACCGATCCTCTGTGCAGCAATCTCTCCACTTTTCCCTCTGCGCTCCTGTTGCTGTGGGGTCCGTGCTGATAGCCGCGGCTCACGCCCATCTCTGGAGTTCATTTAGGCGGCGCTCTGAATCCCCTCTCCTCGCGCACCAGGAAACAAAGAGGCAAGAAAAAGTCTCTTGCCTCTTTGGCAGCTGCAGACTTTTTCCCGGACTCCCTCCTGGCTAGCTCTGGTGCGCTAACCCCTTCAGGCTGTGTTCATGCCACCAACCCCAGTCCTCTCCCTGCGATCCGACCAAAGCCCGAGCCTCAGTTCCCAGCCCCCACCCGCTCCGGCGGGTGAGCAGACAAGCCTCTCGGGCTGGTGAGTGCTGTTCGGCACCGAGTCTCTGTGCGGGAATCTCTCTGCTTTGCCCTCTGCACCCCTGTGGCTGCGCTCTCCTCCATGGCTCCAAAGCTTCCCCCCTCTGCCACCCGCAGTCTCCGCCCGCGAAGGGGCTTCCTAGTGTGTGGAAACCTTTCCCCCTTCACGGCTCCCTCCCACTGGTGCAGGTCCCGTCTCTATTCTTTTGTCTCTGTTATTTCTTTTTTCTTTTGCCCTACCCAAGTACGTGGGGAGTTTCTTGCCTTTTGGGAGGTCTGACGTCTTCTGCTAGTGTTCAGTGGGTGTTCTGTAGGAGCAGTTCCACTTGTAGATGTATTTCTAATGTATCTGTGGGAAGGAAGGTGATCTCCGCGTCTTACTCTTCCACCATCTTGCCCTATTCCCTGCCATTATTGTCTAAATTCAGGACTTTTTAAAATTTCACTCTGCCCAGTATACACAGCAAATGATATTTGTATGTTTTGTCAGAGCAATAGTTTCTGTCTTCATTAAAGTCCTCCAGCACCTTTAGAGATATGGGTAGAATAGGGAACTATTCATTCACATTGTCTTTGACGTGAGATTATGATGCCTCCTCCAATCCTAATATTCTTCCCACTACAGAATAGAATATTGCTCCCTCAGAGAACCTGACCTTAACTTCCCAGGAATTTCCAGAAGACTCATTTTTCTTCCAAAGTATATACTCCTAGAAACCCTGAGGTACATTTAATAGTCTGTAAAACCATATATTTTAACATAAAAGAAAGCATCATTTTAAATTTAGGTTTTATTTTTATGTGACCACTCACCTATTTATTCCTCATATTATTTAGTAACATTGGAAAAGAAAAGTTTTATCATATCTGCTTTTTAGCTACAAAATGCTCTTCTGAAAATTCTTCAATCACATCTTTGACATAACTATACCACAAGAATTCATTAGATGGCTAGCTAGCAAATACTAATGATCCATTAATAATGGATATTATTAATTCATTAATAATAAATCCACTATGACTCCCATACATACACTAATATAAATATTTTAAAGTTTATGGGTAGAAGAAAGCTTAAGATTGAACAAGAGGAGAAAAAAAGAGAAGATAAAAGAGAAAAAATAACAAATACATTACTGAGGGGTGTCAAAGAGAAGCCACGAAAAATCTCCTGGAACAGAATATGTCATTCCCTTGTGATGTTCTAAGGATTGTTCTAATTGGATTGAGATGAAGTGTCTAGAAGTAAATATTTCAAAGGAATTCACATTTTATTACCTAGCAAAAATATTCTATTTTCTTATGATATTTCTGTCTTATCATTGGAACTAGTATATGTCTATTTTATGTTGGTTTATTTTTGTTTTATAATTCATGTCAGTATTCTGAGTTCTAGTTCATCACTGCAGGCTAAAACATGAATCAAAAAAGATCTTTGACATAATTGGCATAACATTCAATGTAATGTGAAGGAATATTGTATTCAATGAACTTTTTATTATCTTAAAAGTTATGCAATGTAAAATTTTTAAATTTTGTCCCTACCAAGTTATGCAAATATTTTAGTGTATTAATTCACTTATTAGCATATTTTTAGCTTTCTCTTGTCTCCTGCATGTTTCATAGACGTTATTCTAAAGTTCTACAAATTTGAGAATGAAAAGTATAGAAAATATTAGAGGATGAAGCATGGCATATTGAGGAAAATATCTATTTCATATTTTTGAGTCAGAGAATTATAGTGATTTTGAGTAGTAGAGACTTTAACCTTTATTATGTGACATATTTCCAATGGCAACATGATTTTTTTTTAAGAGAACCATAGTGTTTTTTTTTTCTTTTAGAAAAGACTGATTATACTTTGTTTTAAATATAAACTAAATAATGTTAGAACTAAAAGTCACCTCAGAAATCATCTGATGCAACTCCCTCATTTTATAGAAAGTTATAGACATTTTCTAATATAATAAAGACAAGTCCCTGTGGAAAATACAAAGTGATGTGTTGGAAAGAGCATGGGCATTGAAGTTAAACAGACCTGGGTAATAATCTAAGCTCTGGCACTTAAAAACTCAATGATTTGGTCAAGTTATTAACTTCTTTTAGCAATGTAACTATGAACTAGGCATAAAAATTTCCATTTAAAGAGAGGTTGTGAGATTTATATGACATTGTGTGAAAAGCACCTTAAAAGTAAGTGGAAAAATAAATCTTCCTTTCTGTTCTTTTGAAATTAGATTTTGGAAGGAAATAGAATCTAGGACATACCACTCATGACAATGAGAAAATTTTAATTGATTTTCATCATGGTTGTGAGGAATACAGTTCTTTCATGTTTGTTTGGCATTAAAATGAAATGGCCATCCCCTCCTGAGTAAAATTTTCATGAAATTCAACAAATGTTTATTAAATATATACTGTGAACCTAACACTCTGTGGGGCAACTGTGGAAAGGAAGAAATAAATAATAGCATTCAAGAAACCTATAAACTGCATAAGATTATGAATATAAAAATCTTGACTCCCAAGCTAGAGTTTATGCAATATATATTTTTAATTTAGTTCAATATGCAATAAAATTAAAAACCTGTTTCTAATGTCTATGTCATATATATACATATATATACATACGTATATGTATATTTAAATAAAATGTGTGTGTGCATATTATATATTTGCATATATACATCCATATTATATAATTTATTCTTTGCATATGTATCCAAACCTATTTAAACGTATACATTTTTAGTATCATTTTATTAACTTTCCTAAATCTTTTTTCATAGTGATTTTAGTGTATGACTCATTCAATGTGCTTTTAAATAATAAAGTTTAGATTGTCTGTCCTTGGTTCTCTTTTCACAGTAGTTCAGACAACCTTTTCAAAAGCATTTGCATGTTAGAAAGTGTGCGAGTATATTGTCTTTGGAACATTTTTGATTGTGTGCTCAATAATTTCTAGGACTACAGTAAGTCCCCTACATGCGAACCTTCAAGTTGCAAACTTTCAAAGATGCAAACATGCCCCTGTATGCCAGCTGACTGTACTGTAAGATTTAAAATGTTTTCTTTATTTTTTTTGTTTTTTTATGTATAATTTGTTTTAAGTATTATAAACCTATTACAGTACAGTACCATATAGCTGATTGTGTTAGTTGCGTACCAAGGCTAACTTTGTTGGACCAATGAACAAATTGGACTTACGAACATGCTCTCCAAATGGAACTCGTTCATATGTAGGGGACTTACTGTAATTTCATATCACATATATTATATGAGAATTTTAACTTGAATTATGACCTTTGTCAAATCACTCAAACATCAATTACTTATTACAAAAAGTTAGTTAGAGAGTCAGAATAGATTGGCAAAAACACAAGCAATCAAAGAAAAAAAACAGAGAAATAAGACTTTATCAAAATAAAAACCTCTTTTACTGCAAATAGCTCCATCAAGAAAGTGAAAGGACAACCCACATAATAGGAGAAGGACAACCCACAGAACGGGAGAAAATATTTACTATATATATATATATATATATATATATATATATATATATATATATCTTATAAGGGTCTAGTTTAAAAAATATATACCAAGCTCTTATAACTCAACAATAAAAAGACAAATAACCCAGTTAAAAATGAGCAAAGAATTTTAAATAGATATATCTCCAAATAAGATTAAAAATGGCCAGTAAGACCCTTACCCCCCCCAAATGGTCAACATTATTAGTCTTTAGAAAAATGTATATCAAAAACACAATGCAATACCACTTCACAGCCACGAGGACTGTTGTAATTAGAAATACAGAAAATAACAAGTGTTGGCAAGGATGTGGATAAATTGGAATGCTCATACATTGATGATGGGAATGTCAAATTTTGTACCTGCTTTGGAAAACAGTTTAGTAGTTTCTTAAAATGTCAAACCTAGAGTTATGACATGGCCCAGCAATTCTACTCCTAGGTATGTACCCAAGAGAGTTACAACATATTCCCACACAAAAACTTATACATGAATGTTTATAGCAACATTATAATATTCAAAAAGTGGAAACAACCCAAATGGCCATTAACTAATGAATGGACAAACTATTAATGGAAACAGAGTTTCTTCTTGAGGTGACAAAAATATTCTGTAATTAGATAGTGATGATGGCTGTACAACTTTGTGAATATACCAAAATCCATTAAATTGTACACCTTAAAAGAGTAACTTATATGGTCTAATAATTATATCTAAATTAATAAAAAAATATGCTGGTGGTTTTCAAAATCTCTTTTAGCAACAAAACCTGCCCATTTTTAATAACATCTTATACAAGCCTTCAATATATGCATGAACAAACAAAAGTTAAGCTGTTTGTTTGAAGTAGAAAATGGAGGATTCAAAGCTATCTCATTTGGCTTCCCTCTAATCCTCTAGGGCAGTCTTTTAAACAATTACATAAAATCTTGGAGTCCACAGAGTTTGAAAATTATTGGACTAAATGTCTTTTGAAGTTTCTTTCATCTCTCAAAATCTATTTATATAAATATAATCTAGTTGGATAATTTTAAATTAGTTGACTGATCACTTCAAATCCAAAGTTTAATTCAACTATTCAGCAACTGGCTAGTATAGTCAAAATTTCCAATCACTTTGTACATGAAAAAAATAACATTAGAAAAAGCACAGTTTTATCTAACGTTGTTAGTGTGAACAATTCAGTCTATACTAACCTTACCACTTCATGAAACAGTCAGCAGGAATTACTGTTTTCTTTTTTTTTTTAATATATCTTTAAACTCTATCAAAATCTTGGAAAACTATATATGGAAAACTAGGTGAAAATATTTGTGAATTACATTATGATAATGGAGTTGGAACTAGAATTTATTAAAAACAATTTATTAAGACAATAATACAACTTAAAAAATGGGCAAAAGATTTGAAGAAGTTTTTCATGACAGAAGTTATACAGATGGCTAATAAACACAATATAATACTACACACCCAACAGAATGGCTAAAATATAAAAAGTCTGATAATGCTAAGTGCTGATGAAGATGTGAAACAACTGGAACTTATACACTACTGGTCAGAGTATAAAAGGATACAACTAATTTGGAAAATAGCTCTGTGGTTTCTTTAAAGTGAACTTAAAGATTCTACCATACAACCCAGAATATCCAGTCAAAGGGAAAAGAAAACATAAGTCCACAATAAGTCTTGTAAAGAAATGCTCATGGTATCTTTATTAGTAATACCGAGAAACTGAAAACAACCCAAATGCCCATTCACAGGTGAATATATAATCAAACACTGGTAATTATACAGTGAAATATTGCTCAGTAATAAAAAAGAATGAACTACTAATTGATACAACCACATGGATGAATCTCAAAAGCAGATTAAAGAAATTAAACTAGGTACAAAGCATACACAGTGACAGACTTTCTCCTTTACTTAACTCTGGCTCCTATGAACCTTCCTATCAATTGGGCCTCAACCTTGGCCTATAAAACCTGCAGACGATTAGCACAAATGTTTTCATCCACCCCCAACCCTAAGAGACTTTAATAGACTCTAGCATGGCTCAAGGCTGCCAAAAGAATTTACTATTTGTTCTAGCCAGCACCTGATAATAGGCCCCTCACCTCCCTTTCTTATAGCATTTACTAAAAAAGGCTGAAAACTCTGAATCCTTCCTCTGTCTCTTCTACTCTCCCACAACTCAGAAGTATCTTTTCAGAGGACTGGAAAGCCATTCCTTTGAAGTGTAATCATCAGGGAGGATACAGCCTCAGTCTCCCAGTCTTTGTAGGAGAGTAGAAACCTCAATTTGATAAATGCCAATTAGCAGACACACATGGCCTAATCACATTGACATTGATTAACTTTCTTCTTCTTTTTGTAACTTTTCATTTTCCTGATTGCAGAAGTTCCCACTTTCTCCCCCTCCTTTCTCCCTCATTCTCCCTTTAAAACTGGAGTCACCGCTGCAAATCAAAGTTGAGCTCAATTTACATAAACTTTCTTCCCTACTGTAGTAGTTTCTGAGAAAAATCTGTATTTATTGCCTTTGAATAATGTTTAGCTTTTTTTCTCTTTGACAGTAGTAAATAATTATCTTTAAATGGTATTCTAAAAAGGAAGAATTTGAGGGACAAAAACAGATCAGTCGTTGCCAGATAATGGAAGATAAGATGAGGATTCATTGCAAACAGGCATGAGGAATTGTTTGAAGTGATAGATATGTTCTGAATCTTAATTGTTCGTGGTAATGGTTAGACAAGTGTATACATTTGTCCAAACTCATCCAACTATAAGCTTATAAAGGATAAATTTTATTGTATATAAATTACTGTTCAATAAAAATTATTTTGTCACATGTATTATATACACACATACAAAATGGGGCAATTCATGATTTTATGTGGTATTTACTATATATAACTGTACAGCTATATCAATAAACCTGAAATTTTTGCCAACATTATTAGAAAAGCTAAGCAATGCTTCCCCAAAATTTTGCTCGACCTTCCAACAATGTAGTGATATACCAGAAATTAAACCACTGTATCAAGAAAAAATGAATTATTTCAAAGATTAAGATGTAATAATAAGATAGAATATTTCTATATTTATATTCTACCCTGATTTTGCAATATAAAATTATTTTGAAGCTAAATGAAAAGGTAAAGTAAGCTAAACAAAGCTAAAGGTGACTCAGGAGTAAGGTCAGCAGATAAAACAAGTGCCAGAAAGAATCGTTCTAATGCTAGAAGTTAAGTATTATTCAGCAATGAGATTTCTAGCAATACAAGGGAAAAAATGTAAATCAAAATATACTTAAGATTTTAAAAAATTTAAAAAGTCTGGTGCATAAGGAAAGCACAACTATTCCTGAAACTAAAAACAGTTAATTATTCTCTATGTTCTTTGGAAAAAAATGCACTTTGAAATTTAGTTTAAAACATTTTACCAGTAAGTACCATGATAAATTTGTTAGGCCAATTTCTCGTAACACTCTGCAATAGAGACTAACAGCAAAATGTCAAAGCCTGAAAAAAAATTATATTGGGAATTATCTGGCTAACTCTGGGAAAAAAGAAAACAACAAACAACAGCAACAACAACAAAAAAATGAAACTATGAAAAAAAATGGATGAACTGCACACCTTCAGTCAATCCTCTCCAGATACTGTTTCTTTCAATTGAGCTTTTGAGAAGTATAAAGGGAGAGTAAGTTTAGGTTCTACCTCTGTCAGGAGTCTGTAATACCTGTAGTGCAGCTACCGTTTTGTGACAGTTATATGCAGAACTATATGATTTCCCAGCATCTCAAGTGAAAGATTTTAACTTTCTGTCATGGAAGTTAAGGATTTTTATAAGGATACCAAGCTAAATAAGGTCATCTTGTCTACATGAGGACAGCTGAGAACTCCTATGGGCAGAGCCACAAGTCTCTTCAGTAAACAAATAAATGATCCAGACCCTGAATTATATACCATGAGCAAAATAGTTGATCAGTTTTGATGTGGAGCTTTTTTCTGTGTTCTTATCCTTATGTTTATTCTCCAAACAATTGTTCAATCAGCACATGTTTAATGAGCACATGCTACATGCCAGGCAGTACTGTAGGAGCTGAGAATTTTTTTAAATTCTGATTTTATTACTGATAGTCTAGTGGGAGAGACAGAAAAAAAAATGTATTACAATGCTTGGAACATATTAAGCATTATATAAATATAAACTGTTATTTTTAATTTAAAAATGTTAAAATTATAAAAACACTCAATAAGATGAAATGTTGAGTTGAGAAATGAGTCAGACATTATGTTTTTAAATAATTGATAAAAGACTTGAACACAAAGAGGTAAAATTAAAATTAAATAGATTGTTTAAAATACAAATACATGTGATTTAAAATTAAAAATACAATAAAAATGTTAAAAGTAAAACATATGTATGCATATATATAGCTTTGTGTATATACATACATATATAATATATACATAATACATATTATATTAGAAACTAATAATTAGATTAAATTAGATAAATGGAAGAATGAGTTTAAGAGACAAACCAGCAAACAACTTCAAGAACAACAAATTCAATGTATATAATTCTGTAAAAATATCATTAGAGACTACTGGTTTCAACTCTAACGTGTTGTCGTGCCTGTCCTTACAGTAAGATAAATGCTGAACAAACTGAAATAAATAGCTTTTCCTAGATCCATCAGAGAACTGAGGTTGCAGAGCAAACTAAACTGCTACCCTGAAATTTGTACAGACAGGCAGATCCATAGAGTCACAGCTGAGATCTGCTTATCTAGAGAAGAAGCTGTTTGAGCCATAAACTGCTCAGAACACATAAATGGCAATTTTAACACATTGCTGGAGGCTTAGTGTGACTTAGAGTGAGAGGGAGAAACTTCTGGGGGCCACTGGCCAAAGGGGAAACCCCACAATTTCATGGGTTTTTACCTCCAAAAACCTGAGCTCTTCAGGTTCTCACAGTGAAGAGCCAAGAAATATTCCCTCTTGGTTCTGGCATGGGGGAAGAGAAGAATGATCGTCAAATGCACCCAGTTTTCCCCATTACCAAAGCCTACTCTCCAGGGGGAAAGAATACCAAAGCAATTTTCCAGAGCCTTGGGGGAAGGGCATTCCTCTCACCTGAGTCCCCTCTTGCATTATTTTTTCATCTAAAGAAGCGAGAGAGATCTATACAAAGGGAAACATGTATGAAGTTTACAGTCTAGAGACACAAGCCCACAAATGGTTAAGATTTAAATGGAAGATTAAAGAATAATCACTCTCCTCCATATTTCACCATCACACTAAAAGGGCTTCAGATTAATAACAGTGGATTATAGCTGAAAGAAGCAAAAGGTACAGACTCCATCTAAAGTGTTCTTAGGGAAGTAATGACAAGAGGAGAGACAAAATTAAGCACATCAAAGGAATTTGAAGCTTCTGGCACTTAAAAGTATAGCAAAAATTAAATAAAGCCCAATTCCTGTCCAGTTTAACTTAAATCCTCTCATCAGACACCAATTTATCTCAGTTCCTATTGATTGATATATTACGGCCAGTTTTCAGCAAAAAATTACAAATCACAACAGAAGGCAAGAAAAAACACAGTTTGAAAAGACAAAGCAGGAATCAGAGCCAGACTCAGCAATGACATACATATTACAATTATCAGACAGGTAACTTAAATAACTATGTTTAATATGTTAAGAGCTACAATGAAGAAAAATATACAACATACAAGTAAAGATGGGTAATGTCAGCAGATGTTTGAAAACTATAATAAAGCATTGAAAGGGGGACTTCCCTGGCGGTCCAGCAGTTAAGATTCCACACTTCCTCTGCAGGGGGCACAGGTTTGATCCCTGGCGGGGGAACTAACACATGCCAAGAGGTGTGGTCCAAAAAAAAAAAAAAAAAAAGGAGTCGAAGAAATTTCTAAAAAACAAAAACACAGAAATAGAAATGAAGAATTTCTTCAACATATTCATGAATAGAATGAACGTGGCTGGGTAAATAATGAGTGAGATTGAAAATAGTTCAATAAGAATTTACCAAAATAGGTCAATAAGAATTTACCAACATAAAAGCCAAAAACAAAACAAAATGATTAAATTGAAATAATATCCAAGAGTTTTAGGTTGATTTCAAAAGATTTAGCATATGCATATTTGGAATACCAGAAGGAGAATGCACAAAGAATGGAACAGAAGACATAGTTGAAGTAATAATGACTGAGAATTTTCCAAAATTAATGACAAGCATCAAACCAGATTCAAGAATATCAGAGATGAATCTCAAGAAGAATAAATACCAAAATATTTGCACCCAAGCATATTATATTCAAACACCAGAAAATAAAAAAAACAAAGAAAAATCTTGAAAAAAAGCCAGTGGAATTGAGGGAGGAAACACCTTATCTAAAGAAATGCAAAGATAAGAATTATTAGATCATATTTCTTGACAGCAACTTTATTTATAATTGCAAAAAAAATATTAAAAAAATAAAGCAAAATTAAAAACCCTAGAAACATTCAAAATGTCCTTCAATAGGTGATGGATAAACTGTGGTGCACCTATACAATGGAATACCAATCAATAATAAAATTAAACTATTAAGCCACATAAAGACATGAATAAATTCTAAATGCATAATGCTAAATGAAAAATGCAAGTCTAAAAATGCTATATTATTCAATTATATCATAATCTAGAAAAGGTAAAACTATAGAGACAGGAAACAGATCGGTTGTTTCCAGGTATTTGTTAGGAGGGTAGACCACAGGTAAATAGGTAAACCATAGGGAATATTTTAAGACAGTGAAACTCTTCATAGAGATATTTGTGGTAGGTTGAATAATGACCCTCAGTGGATGTCCATGTCCAAATCTCCATAACCTGTAAATGTTACTTTTTATGGCAACAGAATGTAAGATCTTGTTATAGGTAGACCATTATGAACTATCTTGGTGTGCCCAAAGAAATCACAAGAGCCCTCATAAGGGAGAAGGTAATGTGAAGACAGAAGCAGAGAGAGATTTCAAGATGTTGTGTTAACTGGTTTTAAAAATGGAGGAAGAAGCCACAAACCATGGAATGATAAATGCAGATCTAAGTGGTGGAAAAGGCAAGGAAAGAATTCTCTCCTAGAACCTCTGGACAGATTGTGGCTGCACTGACATATTGATTTTAACCCTGTGAAACCCAATTTAGACTTCTGACCTCCAGAAGTATAATAAACGTGTTGAGTACTTTTTATGTTTAATTTACTCTGTCAATCTCTGTTTTGTTTTGTTTTGTTTTTTTCTTTTAAACTATACCTTAGTTTTCAGAAATTTTAGGTTTACAGAAAAATTGAGCAGATAGTGAATAGAATTGCCATATGAATATTTATACCAAGTTACCCTATTATTAAGCATCTTATTTTAGTATGATACATTTGTTAAAATTAAGGAGCCAATTTTGATTAATTATTATGAACTCTAGTTTATTTAGATTTTCTTAGTTTTTACCTAATATCTTTTTTTGTGTGTTACAGGTGTTAAAAGGTAAACTGAGCCACATTACATTTTTCAAGAAGTTATTTGAACAAACATTGATTTGAATTGGGCAGTATCAAACCAAAAGTGGTTAGGAGTGCTCTACTGAGAGGAGCTGGGGAAAGGTATTTATAAAAAAGACGCAGAAACAAAGCGAGGATGTTATTTGATTGGCTATAGCTTAAACAGTTGCCTTATTTGAGAAAGAATAGTTGGTGTTGTGACTAGCTATTCTTAAGTTTCATTTTTTCAGATTCAAGTGCACTGAGTCTGGCTTAGGTTTCAGTGTGCTTACATAAGCTACCAAGGCATGAGAGCCACCTCAGTCTGGCCTCCTTTTTTTAAGTACTTTAACATACGATCCCACCCCAAGATACATTACATTCATTTATCATGTCTCCTTAGGTTCCTCATGGCTGTGACAGTTTCTCAGACTTTCCTTGTTTTTGATGATCTTTAGAGTTTTGTGTATTATTGGTTAGGTATTTTGGAGAAGTCCCTTAATTTACCTACTTAATATTACCCATTTACTTTTGGTTTTCTCATTGGGTTGTATTCAGTAAGAGTAAAACTCTGTGTACTATGATCTTGAATGTTTTTCATAAGTCTAGAAGAAGTGTTATTTTCATTTACAGTCAATATGTTCTCCAAAACTGAATACATTTGCATTCATCTAAAATTAGTACTGAATGTTTACTAATTTGCCTTTTAAATCGGTTAGTGTTACATTGGTTCTATCTTGTTATTTCAACATTTAACAAAAAATATTTTAAAAATCATCCCTGCAAAAAGCTGTAAAATTTGCCATGTTTATTTAACCAGCCCGTGCTCTTCTTGTAAGCTACACAGAGTCCTAAAAGGTATATCTGTTTTAGTTCTCTGACTCCTGGCAGTGAAGGTATGAGTCAATTTTTTTCTAAGTCATACTAGGCTGGAGATTCCATAATTTCCCCTTGTAGCTTTGCTGAACATTTAATCACTCTGCCCATATATGATGAATAATGTTCATGAAAAAGAATGAACACTTTCATCACAGAAATTGGACAGAGAGGTCAGGATGTATTAAATAATGTAGATCTTCCACAACAAAATTTTATATTTGAAGCACTTTAAAATATTTTCTTATTTGTAACCTACAACAATCTTATGAAGTAAGTATGTCTCATGATAGTCCCATTTGATAGAAAGGTTGATTTATCCAAGTTTACAGTAAATGTGTTTCAGACCTGGACCTGGAACACTTCTTTTATGACACATGTTATTACCCCTTTTCCTTTCAGTAAATCTTCTTTTTTCAAGTTTTTAGTTTTTAAAATATTAATTACTATATATGGTAAAGTACCACCTAATCACATTTTTATAAAGAACAAATAAATCTCAGAAAAAACAGGTGTAGCATTATTTCTATTAATAGGGGTTATTTTTAGAGATCCTTACTTTTTAATTATTTTTATTAAAAAAAATTTTTTTGGCTTTGTCAGGTCTTCATTGCAGCGCACGGGCTTCTCTCTAGTTGTGGCATGTGGGTTTTCTCTCTCTAGTCATGGTGTGCAGGCTCCAGAGCACGTGGGCTCTGTAGTTTGTGGCACGTGGGCTCTCTCATTGAGGCACACAAGCTCAGTAGTTGTGGCGTGTGGGGTTAGTTGCCCCGCGGCTTGTGTGATCTTAGTTCCCCCATGAGGGATCAAACCTGCGTCCCCTGCACTGCAAGGCGGATTCTTTACCACTGGACCACCAGGGAAGTCCCTAAAGATCCTTACATTTTTAATGTTGCTCTTTCTATTACTTTTGTGAGAGTAAATAGTTGTTCTTAATGCTATTTTTATAAATAGTATTTAGTTATATGGGAGACAGCCCATTTTCCAAGTTTCTCAGATACAAAGCTGAGAACACCAGAGCTATCCTATTGGTCTAGTACTTCAGAAAAAAATAGATTTAATACTGGTCAAATCAAGCAAAACTAAAAAATGATACAAGCCTTAAATTTTTAAAAATTCATTAAAAATCTTTCTTCTAGCCTTTATACTCAAGCTTTTCCATAGTTTTCTGCATACTCAATCTTCTTTCCACTTCTCAGTCCATTCCATTCTGGACATTTTTTGGATCTTACTTAAAAAACAAACAAATACAAACAGAAAAAACACCTCTCTATCTTTCCTTTGCCTCCACACCAAAGCACATATTCCTAATTTTACTCCTTCATTGGATACTCTTTTGGTCTCTTTCGCCAAGTCCTTTTCAATTATTCTTCTGGGTCCAGTTCCACATCTTTTTAAATTTAACTAATTCTTTAGGCTTTAAATACCATCTACAAGTTGACAGTTGCTGAGAACTCATAGTTTATTTCTTCAGCCCTGACCTGTCTATATGCCCTCATATATTGTTACATAAATCCAGCAGCTTATTTGATATAGTCCACTGTATATCTCATAAACATAGACATTTTAAATTTAACAAGTTCAAAACCAAAGTCAATCTCACCACCTTAGTCTAATCAAAGTAAGTCTGTTACCTCAAGGGAAAAAACAAAACAAAACAAAGCAAAACAAAAACAACTGAACGTTGGTGGAAATGATAAATTTTAAAATTGTAACTAAAATTAGAATATTGGAAAGTTTATATCTGCCATCCTAAGTTTGATAGGTTCCCAATACTTCAGGACTTTCCAGATTAGTTTGTTGGCAGTATTCGTAAATGTGATTTTTAAATTACATTGTGTAGTAAAGTGTGTAAACTTTTGAAAGATCTGCATAACTCAGTGAACCAATATTTTCCAAATGGCAAATGTGTGATGTCATAAGATCATGCATGGGCAAAAGGTACACTCAAAAGACAAAGTAGACCAGTATAATTTTATGTAACAGAGTATGAAAAGTTTATTGATTTAAGATTTTATTGTAGGGGAGCAAAATTTGCCACCCCAAATCGCCTCTTTGGCATGCAGATTATCTCAAATGGAAAACAATCAAGACCCAAAGACTCAGGAAGAAACTCTGACCTTCCTCTTAACTGCCTAAAGAAATTAGATAGAGGGCCTGTTCTAGGGAGGGAGGTATCATCATAGATAACTATAGTATGAACTAAGTGTGCAGACAGGGAAGAACCTAGCAAAAAGTCTGTTAAAATTCCTCTCTGTGTTCCTTTGTCTCTATATGGCCCAGCAAACATTTGTTTTTCCATTTCCATGTCAATTGTCTTCCTCCCCTTTGAGGTCCCAAACCACTACCCAAACATCCTTTTTTGTCTTTAAGGTGAGGGTTTCAGACATTCTGGAAATTTACTAAGTTTTCGTAGGTGTCTCCCATGTATACATGTTATTAAACTATTGTTTGATTTTCTTTTTTTTTTTTTTTTTGGCTGCACCATGCAGTATGCGGGATCTTAGTTCCCCGACCAGGGATTGAATCCATGCCCCCTGCATTGGGAGCATGGAGTCTTAACCACTGGACCACCAGGGAAGCCCCTGATTTTTTTTTTTGTGAATCTGTCTCATGTCAATTTAATTCTTAGACCAGCCAGAAGAACATAGAAGGGTAGAGGAAAATTTCTTCCTCCCTGACAGCATGTTGCAACTAACCTTAAATAAATTACCACTTGTCTCTTTCCAACTACATAGCTGTGTTAGTTTTTTCATATACCTCAACTAAAACAACATATCACAACAAACTGAATGCAGAAGCAGCTATGAGAATTCAAGTCTATTCTATTAGGCTAGATGTTAAGAGATTTGCAAAAATGGTAAGTAATTGCACCATTCTATTTTTTTGTTTATTTGTTTTGGAAAATATAATTATTTTTTATAGAATATATTATTTATGCTAACACAAAAGGGGATTATTATTGTTATATTTAATAAGTTAATATACAAATATGTATATTTTAAACTTCTCAGTTTTACTTCTAATAATGCAAATATAAATATATGTAATTCACATAAGCAGAAGTTTACAACTTTGTAAAAATGTAATGGGGTCCTGAGTACCAAAAGCTTGCGACCTGTTATTACTTGCCAGATTACAAAAATGTGTTCCACTCTGACTGCAACGTTTTTCCCTAGAATGCTTTACCTAAAAAAGTACTATTTATTTTTTAAGTCCTAGCTGAATCTGATGCCCTCAGCTTTATTCTCAACCTCAAGATAATTATGTAACTCCAAATTTTCTATCACAGCATTTTGTATTTTCCTTCAGAGTATATAATGTAATTTTTCATTATATAGGCATCTATGTTTACTTGTTTAATGGCTTTCCCCCATGAAACTCTAAGCACCACAAGGACAGGAATTATGCCTATTTTGTTAAAGAGTTATTGGTATATTGTAAATTTTCAAACAAACATTTAACGACTGACAAAAGGACATAGAGGTACACATGGCGGGGTTGGGGGCATAATTCTCCTTTTGATTTGATATTTTTGTTAATACCATGTGGTGGAAAATTATAGACAAGGATAATTTTCTTTGTAGACACAAAACCTCATTTGAAATTAGTTTAAATAACAACACAAAAGAAATTTATTTAGAAGTATACAGTGATATCTCACCAAACTTCAAGACTAGAACTGCAGTTTATTTCAAAGAAATGAAAATCTGTTAGGAGTAAAAGCAGCTGTTCTCTTTTTATAAGTCTCTCTTTCATTCTCTTCACACTGGGGCCTCTTGTTTTCTAATTTCTGCTTCTCTACTTGTGTGCTTCATCTGTCTCTCTATCCTTTTGTTATATTTTCTCTTTGACTTGCTCTTGCTTTGACTTCCTCAGCAAACAAAGCTTCAAAAAAATAACAGTGAGGGACTTCCCTGGTGGCACAGTGCTTAAGAATCCACCTGTCAATGCAGGGGACATGGGTTTGATCCCTGGTCTGGGAAGATCCCACATACTCTGGAGCAACTAAGCCCATGTGCCACAACTACTGAGCCTGTGCTCTAGAGCCCACGAGCCACAACTACTGAGCCTGAGCACCACAACTACTGAAGCCCGCACACCCTAGAGCTGATGCACCACAACTACTGAGCCCATGTGACCCAACTACTGAAACCCATGTGCTCTAGGGTCCGCATGCCACAAATACTGAAGCCCGCATGCCTAGAGCCTGTGCTCTGCAACAAGAGAAGCCACTGCAATGAGAAGCCTGCACACCACAACGAAGGGTAGTCCCCGCTCACCACCACTAGAGAAAGCCTGCACACAGCAGTGAAGACCCAATGCAACCAAAAACAAACAAACAAACAAAAAACAGTGAGTCAGTGATTATAATTACTGTCTCCCAATTCCACCCTTCCAGGGGAAACAATCTGATTGATTTACTATGATTTAGGCAACTTGCTCTGGCTAATAAACTATGTTCATGCAAGTGTTCATGAGAAGCCCATCCTTGTCAGGAAGTATTTCTCAAATTAGGATGAGTTGTTTGTTAAGTAAAGGCTCCTAAAATTATTGACTGTTATGGAATTAATACATTATTTTCTTTGTAACTTTTTTTTAATTGAAGTAGAGTTGATTTACAATATTGTGTTAGTTTCAGGTGTATAGCAAAGTGAATCAATTATATATATATTATATATATGTACACATATATAATATATATGTATAATATATGTATAATATATATACATTGTTTAGATTGTAAAAAAGGTATACAAACATTTGAGTATATTATAATATATACATATTTTACATGTATAATATATATATATACAGTTTTTTAGATTATCTTCCGTTATAGGTTATTATAAGCTACTATAGTTCCCTGTGCTATACAGTAAATCCTTGTTGTTTATCTATTTTATATATGGTAGTCTGTATCTGTTAATTCATACTCCTAATTTATCCCTTCCCCCCCATTTCCCCTTTGGTAAGCATAAGTTTGTTTTCTCTGTCTATTTCTGTCTTGTAAATAAATTCATTTGTATTAATTTTTAGATTCCACATATAAGTGATATCATATAATATTTGTTTTTCTGTATTTGACTTACTTTACTTCGTATGATATTCTCCAGGTCCATTCATTTTATATATATATATATACCACATCTTTATCTATTCATCTGTTGATGGAAACTTAGGTTGCTTCCATGTATTGGCTATTGCAAATAGTGCTGCTATGAACATTGGGGTGTATGTATCTTTTTGAATTAGAGTTTTGTCTTTTCTGGATATATGCCCAGGAGTGGGATTGTTAGATCATATGGTAGACTATTTTTGTTTTGTTTTTTTTAAGGAACCTCAATACTGTTTTCCATAGTGGCTGTTCCAATTTACATTCCCACTAACCTGTAGGAGGGTTCCCTTTTCTCCACACCCTCTCCAGTATTTATTATTTGAAGACTTTTTGATGATGGCCATTGTGACCCATGTGAGGTGATACCTCATTGTGGGTTTGATTTGCATTTCTCCAATAATTAGCTATGTTGAGCATCTTTTCATGTGCCTGTTGGCCATCTGTATGTATTCCTTGGAGAAATGCCTATTTAGGTCTTCTGCCCTTTTTTTGATTGAGTTGTTTGGTTGTTTTGATACTGAGTTGTATGAGCTGTTTGCATAATTCGGAAATTAACCCCTTGTCAGTTGCATCATTTGCAAATATTTTCTCCCTTTTCATAGGTTGTCCTTTTGTTTTGTTTATGATTTCCTTTGCTGTGCAAAAGCTTTTAAGTTTGGTTAGGTGCCCATTTTTTTTTTTTTACATTTATTTCTTTTGTCTTGGGAGAATGATCTAAGAAAATATTGCTACAATTTATGTCCAAGAATGTTTTACCTACATTCTCTTTTAGGAGTTTTATGGTGTTATATCTTATATTTGGGTTTTTAAATCATTTTGAGTTATTTTTTGTATATGGTGAGGGAGTGTTTAAATTTCATTGATTTACATGAGGCTGTCCAGCTTCCCCAACATCACTTGCTGAAGAGACTGTCTTCTCTCTGTTGTTTATTCTTGCCTCCTTTGTCAAAGTTTAATTGACAATAGGTGTATGGGTTTGTTTCTAGGCTCTCTATTCTGTTCCAAATATTATTTTCTAATCCTTGGCTACAAGGTTTCTCCCTGAGTCATTTTGCAGCTTCCAGCAATGCAAGATACCTCTAAGCAGAGATAGATACTGAATTAACCAACTCTTAGAGAAGACTCTGAAGGAGACTTTAAAAGGCAACCTGGTGTCAAAGCATTATTTTCAATAAATTTAAACAGGACTCTCAGGCATAATAAGGTGAACATGTGTCAACAATTTATTTTATTAATTTATTAATAAGGAAACCAGCAAGATGGTAAAACTGGTTCAAAGATAATAAGAGATAGCAAATAATTTATAGCATTGAAAAGAAAGAATATTTGAATAAAATTATTAATGGCTAATGTCCTCTGGTTCAATAAAATTATAAAATTTTATGTTATTATTTCTACCATTTCCATTATTACCCTGCAAAATTCATTTGCATTGCTCTCAGGGGAGAATCATTTGCATCACTATCAGTTTTCTTTAAGTTAACATTTACCCTTGTTAAGTTATAAAAATATCCTAATCAACAGTAAATATTAAATCAAACAAAGGTAAACTTTCCCAAAGTATTGGTTAATCAGTAGATGGGTCTGCTAAACAACACAAGCAGACACTGATTAGATATGCAGTAACTCTTTGATTATTTCTAAATTTTGGATACTATTTCTTAGCACTGGATTAAAGTCAAAACTTTAGAACCAGAAGAATAACACAGCAGCAGTTATTAATTTTAACATAGTGATGATGGTAACATTAATCAATCATTAACGAAACATTTAGAATTCATTGGTAATTTACCTCATGACAAGGCAATATTTCTAGATATAGTCTAATAATTTATTTTTTTAATGTCTCACGAATTCCCAAAAGGAGACAACTTTACTAACTAACACACCATTGAATTCCTGTTATGGGGTTATACAAGGAAAATTATTTCTACTTCTCCACAATAAGTCCATGCTCAAAATTCAGTAATGAAATGAAGGGTCTGGGTATGGCTAGAAAGAACAGAAAAAAATGTATTCCTCATATTCATGGCAACATTGATGAAGCCTCTTTAAAATGGAAAGGAATAACTTGGTCAAACTTTTAGTACAGAGACAGAACACAAGTTTTTTGTAAGAGTACTTAATAGATGAACTTTTACTTTAATAAAGCAATTTAATAATCTTAGCTCCTTGAAGGGATAGGTTTATACTTTATATATTAAAAGCCACTATTATAAATGTGTTAGGATTATGAACTATAAATCTGGTATATTTACCTCCTGCTTTTCTTTTTGACTTGCATTCTGAGGGGTATTTCCCTCCCCCATCCCACATTAATGAAGAAACATAGATTCAAAGAAACTGTAACTCAAATATAAAGATTGCTTTCTGAGTGCACATATACAAAACTGGTTTTTCATGGCAGGGAAACTAGATAAGACAGGGCCTAAGTGAAGAGGAGTGGGAAGGTAGTGGTGACATTCTGAAAAGGTAAGTAGTATTCATGTAGAAGATAAAAAGAAGAGCTTCTTGATCCAAGGGCCAGGAAACAGACAAGAAAGGACTTTGTTAATGAACTACCTTTGAGCATAGATTTCCCCTCCTTTTTGCCGAGCTTATCTCTGGAAAACCCCCATTTCAACAGTCTTGGACATTTGTAAGCCCCTTTTGGAACTGAGGGCAAGGGAATCAGATACCATGGGAAGGACTGAAAGCATAAAGGACTACTGACCAAGGTAAAATTTAATGAACCTCTGGATAATCTGTAAGTAGTGGCAGGAATGGATCCATCACTACTATTATATTTACCTACATTAGCTCTCACTTTTACCGAACTCAGACTCTGCTGCTCAGTGCTGAAGAATCTAATACTGAGAGACAAGTGTAAGAGTAAAAGGAAGGATAACTTTATTGAGGAAAAGTCGGTAATTCCAGGGAGAATGTGAACTCATGTTTCAAAGAACCAACACTTAACTATCCAGGTTTTGCTTGGAGATTATATAGGGAAAAGAGGAAAGGGCTACTTGATGAGGAGGGGGTAATCTTCCATTTTTAGAGATGACTGTCTCGATCACATAGTTCCAAGTAACCATCAAGTCTCACTTGTGGTTGGAACATTATCTAAGTCATAAATCTCTGGTAAACTAGTCCTGAAAAGCAAGACACAAGTAACAAAGACAAAAAGCCGAGAGTCCCTAGTTACAGTATCACTCCCTCAGTTACAATCCCACTGTCAGATTTTGCTTCCATTTCTATGGAAAAAGGGTGAAGGTCCATGTTCTATAACTTCTTCAAGCTGAGCATGGGTGATGAAGGATTCTTAGAGTGGAAGGATCTGACTTGTGGTACGAAATATTCTTGATTCCCTCACATGCTGGTTGAGATTCCAAAAGAGGCATCTCATTACTAACCTTTTTAGTAATCGTTTTGTATCATGCCAATAGTGACCCACTTGACTAGAAGATAAAACCTCACAATAATTAGTAAAAGACTTAGTCCCAACTTAAGGGTTCCCTCACGCACTGACCTAATCCCAGAGGGAATCCAAGAAAATAGGTACATAAACCAATCTCATCCACATTGAAATAGGGGAGTGTCAGAGGTACACAGGAGGGGCTGTGAACTACATGTAGAACAGCACAGTAAGGTCCAACAATCATGTTGAAATTGGTCATGCAGTGGTCTCAGTGTCTTCTTGATTGTTTTAAGCTCAGTTAATCTTCAATTCCAGGGTTGTTTTTTTCCCTTTCTCTTGAGGCCAGTTCTTAGAATTATGCAAGCCATAGATTCAGTACTGCTCAAGGTGGAGCAGTTTATGTCATGGCTACATTCTGGTCATCATACAGTAAACTTTTTTTTCCTTCTGGTGGCAGTTAGAGTATCTGCAAAACACCACAGGAATATGCATCAGACACTGTTATCTATGAACTTTAGGGAGGAACTAAAGATTCTGTGACTGTTGTTCCAAGCATAAACTGCTTCAGCCTGTTCTTTTGTGACTCAGGGGAGGCCTAGGAGGCTACAGCTTTTCTACAAACAGGAGTCAAGGGAGGTGGAGGGGCTTTTGTATCTGGCAAGGCCTCATAGGTACTGTTTGGTTTCATCACTATTGTTTGTGAGCCAATTTTTAGCAAATCTGTTCATTAGATATGTCTTCAATTCACAATATTTGCATTCCTTGTTTTTTTATGTTTACTTTTTATATATAAATTTATTTATTTATTTATTTATTTATTTATTTATTTATTTATTTATTTATGGCTGTGTTGGGTCTTCATTGCCATGAATGGGCTTTCTCTAGTTGTGGTGAGCAGGGGCTATTCTTCACTGTGTTGTGTGGGCTTCTCATTGCGGTAGCTTCTCTTGTTGTGGAGCAGTGGTTCTAGGTGCATGGACTTTAGTAGTTGTGGCACGTGGGCTCAGTAGTTGTGGCTTGTGGGCTGTAGAGCACAGGCTCAGTAGTTGTGGCACATGGGGTTAGTTGCTCCACGGCATGTGGGATAATCCCGGACCAGGGATCGAACCCGTGTCCCCTGCATTGGCAGGCAGATTCTTAACAACTGTGCCATCAAGGAAGTTCAGCATTGCTTATTTTTAATGAAAATAATTCAGCATCATATTTATCTTTCTGAATTGTGAAAACAATATATATTTTAAGTGGTCAATACTGTCTGTAACCAGTGATTAACAAAGTATGATAAGGATTTCCATTAAAAAATTATTTATACTACCACCAGACTCAATATTTCCAAAAACTTTCTACCTAATAGTTTAAAATTTATGTAAAAACATAAAGCTACTTCTGTGGGTGTGTTATATATATATAAAATATTCTTTTTAACTGAAACATGCTGTGTGTATATATATAATTGCAAGTACTCTAGGAGGAACTCAGTATTGTGGAAGAGAATTTAGCAGTAAAGATTTTGTTACCAAAAATATTATAGACAAAAATATTTGTCCTAATTTGTGCCTACTTTTTAACAATCCATTAGTCCTATTCATTGGAAAACTTGGTGTGTAGATTTTCTTAGACTTGTTGTTCTTATGCATAATTCCTTTAAGAGAAAGTATTATTCCTTCTATTCATATTCAAATTTCATTTTCAATGAAACTGTTGCCTATTTTAAAAGTAAATGATTGGGGGAGCTTCAAGATGGTGGAAGAGTGAGACACAGAGATCAACTTCTTCCCCACAAATACATCAGAAATACATCTACATGTGGAACAACTCCTACAGAACACCTACTGAACGCTGGCAGAAGACCTCAGACCTCCCAAAATGCAAGAAACTCCCCACGTACCTGGGTAGGGCAAAAGAAAAAAGAAAAAACAGAGACAAAAGAATAAGGACGGGACCTGCACCAGTGGGAGGGAGCTGTGAAGGAGGAAAGGTTTCCACACACTAGGAAGCCCCTTTGCGGGCGGAGACTACGGGTGGCGGAGGGGGGTAGCTTCAGAGCCACAGAGGAGAGTGCAGCAACAGGGGTGCGGAGGGCAAAGCAGAGAGATTCCCACACAGAGGATAGGTGCAGACCAGCACTCACCAGCCCAAGAGGCTTCTCTGCTCACCCGCCAGGACGGGTGGGGGCTGGGAGCTGAGGCTCAGGCTTCGGTCGGATGTCAGGGAGAGGACTGGGGTTGGCTGCGTGAACACAGCCTGAAGGGGGCTAGTGCACCACAGCTAGCCAGGAGGGAGTCTGGTAAAAAGTCTGGAGCTGCGGAAGACACAAGAGAATTTTTCTTGCCTCTTTGTTTCCTGGTGCAGGAAGAGAGGGGATTAAGAGCGCCGCTTAAAGGAGCTCCAGAGGCAGGCGCGAGCTGCGGCTATCAGCGTGGACCTCAGAGACGGGCATGAGATGCTAAGCCTGCTGCTGTAGCCACCAAGAAGCCTGTGTACAAGCACAGGTCACTATCCATACCTCCCCTCCCGGGGGGGCCCACCACGGCCAGGGTCCCATGATCCAGGGACAAATTCCCCGGGAGAACACACGGCGCCCCTCAGGCTGTTGAAACAGCACAGTGGCCTCTGCCACCACAGGCTTGCCCCACATCTGTACCCCTCCTTCCCTAAGGCCTGAGTGAGCCAGAGGCCCCGAATCAACTGCTCCTTTAACCCTGTCCTGTCTGAGCAAAAAACAGATGCCCTCAGGCAACCTACACGCAGAGGCAGATCCAAATCCAAAGCTGAACCTGGGAGCTGTGCAAACAAACAAGAGGAAGGGAAATTTCTCCCAGCAGCCTCAGGAGCAGCGGATTAAATCTCCACAATCAACTTGATGTACCCTGCATCTCTGGAGTACCTGAATAGACAACGAATCATGCCAAATTGAGGAGGTGGACTTTGAGAGCAACAATATATATATATTTTTCCTTTTTTCTCTTTCTGTGAGTGTGTATGTGTATGCTTCTGTGTGTGACTTTGTCTGTATAGCTTTGCTTTTACCATTTGTCCTAGGGTTCTGTCTGCCCTTTTTTTTTTTTTTTTGGTTTGTTTGTTTTTTTTTTATTACTTAAAAAAATTTATTTTCTTAATGATTATTTTTTATTTTTCGTTTAAATAACATTATTTTATTTTATTTTACTTTATTTTATTTTATTTTATGTTCTTCTTTCTCTTTTTTTTCTCCCTTTTACTCTGAGCCGTGTAGAGGACAGAGTTTTGTTGCTCCAGCCAGGTGTCAGGGCTGTGCCACTGAAGTGGGAGAGCCAAGTTCAAGACACTGATCCACAAGAGACCTCCCAGCTCCATGGAATATCAAATGGCAAAAATCTCCCAGAGATCTGCAACTAAACACCAAGACCCAGCTCCACTCAACGGCTAGCAAGCTACAGTGCATGACACCCTATGCCAAACAACTAGCAAGACAGGAACACAACCCCATCCATTAGCACAGAGGCTGCCTAAAATCATAATAAGGCCACAGACACCCCAAAACACACCACCAAACGTGTACCTGCCCGCCACAAAGACAAGATCCAGCCTCATCCACCAGAACCCAGGCACTAGTCCCTTCCACCAGGAACCCTACACAACCCACTGAACCAAATTTAGCCACTGGGGACAGACACCAAAAACAACGGAAACTACAAACCTGCAGCCTGCGAAAAGGAGACCCCAAACACAATAAGTTAAGCAAAATGAGAAGACAGAGAAACACACAGCAGATGAAGAACAAGGCAAAAACCCACCAGACCTAACAAGTGAAGAGGAAATAGGCAGTCTACCTCAAAAAGAATTCAGAATAATGAGAGTAAAGATGATCCAAAATCTTGAAAATAGAATGGAGAAAATACAAGAAACGTTTAACAAGGACCTAGAAGAACTAAAGAGCAAACAAACAGAGATGAACAACACAATAAATGAAATTAAAATTCTCTAGAAGGGATCAATAGCAGAGTAACTGAGGCAGAAGAACAGATAAGTGACCTGGAAGATAAAATAGTGGAAATAACTACTGAAGAGCAGAATAAACAAAAAGGAATGAAAAGAATTGAGGACAGTCTCAGAGACCTCTGGGACACATTAAACGAACCAACATTCGAATTATAGGGGTCCCAGAAGAAAGAGAGAAAAAGAAACGGACTGAGAAAATATTTGAAGTGATTATAGTTGAAAACTTCGCAAATATGGGAAAGGAAATAGTTAATCAAGTCCAGGAAGCACAGAGAGTCCCATACAGGATAAATCCAAGGAGAAACATGCCAAGACACATATTAATCACACTATCAAAAATGAAATACAAATATTAAAAGCAATGGAAAAACAACAAGTAACACGTAAGGGAATCCCCATAACGTTAACAACTGATCTTTTAGAACCAACTCTGCAAGCCAAAAGGGAGTGGCAGGACATATTTAAAGTGATGAAGGAGAAAAACCTACAACCAAGATTACCCAACAAGGATCTCATTCAGATTTCATGGAGAAATTAAAAGCTTTACAGACAAGCAAAAGCTAAGAGAATTCAGCACCACCAAACCAGCTTTACAACAAACGGTAAAGGAATTTCTCTAGGCAGGAAATACAAGAGAAGGAAAAGACCTACAATAATAAACCCAAAACAATTAAGAACATGGTAATAGGAACATACATATCAATAATAAACTTAAATGTAAACGGATTAAATGCTCCAACCAAAAGACATAGACTGGCTGAATGGATACAGAAACAAGACCCATATATATGCTGTCTACAAGAGACCCACTTCAGACCTAGGGACACATACAGACTGAAAATGAGGGGATGGAGAAAGATATTCCATGCAAATGGAAATCAAAAGAAAGCTGGAATAGCAATTCTCATATCAGACAAAATAGACTTTAAAACAAAGACTATTACAAGAGACAAAGAAGGACACTATATACTGATCAAGGGATCAATCCAAGTAGAAGATAAAACAATTGTAAATATTTATGCACCCAGCATAGGAGCACCTCAATACATATGTCAAATACTAACAGCCATAAAAGGGGAAAGCAACAGTAACACAATCATGGTAGGGGACTTTAACACCCCACTTTCACCAATGGACAGATCATCCAAAATGAAAATAAATAAGGAAACACAAGCTTTAAATGATACATTAAACAAGATCGACTTAATTGATATTTATAGGACATTCCATCCAAAAACAACAGAATACACATTCTTCTCAAGTGCTCATGGAATATTCTCCAGGATAGGTCATATCTTGTGTCACAAATCAACCCTTCGTAAATTTAAGAAAATTAAAATCATATCAAGTATCTTTTCTGACCACAACGCTATGAGACTAGATATCAATTACAGGAAAAAATCTGTAAGAAATACAAACACATGGAGGCTAAAAAACACACTACTTAATAACCGAAAGATCACTGAAGAAATCAAAGAGGAAATCAAAAAATACCTAGAAACAAATGACAATGAAAACACAATGACCCAAAACCTATGGGATTCAGCAAAAGCAGTTCTAACAGGGAAGTTTATAGCTATACAAGCCTACCTTAAGAAACAAGATACGTCTCAAATAAACAACCTAACCTTACACCTAAAACAATTAGAGAAAGAAGAATAAAAAACCCCAAACTTAGCAGAAGGAAAGAAATCATAAAGATCAGATCAGAAATAAATGAAAAAGAAATGAAGGAAACGATAGCAAAGATCAATGAAATTAAAGCTGTTTCTTTGAGAAGAGAAAAAAAATTGATAAACCATTAGCCAGACTCATCAAGAAAACAAGGGAGAAGACTCAAGTCAATAGAATTAGAAATGAAATAAGAGAAATAACAACTGACAGTGCAGAAAAACAAAGGATCATGAGAGATTACTACAAGCAACTATATGCCAATTAAATGGACAACCTGGAAGAAATGGACAAATTCTTAGAAATGCACCTTTTGAGACTGAACCAGGATGAAATAGAAAATATGAACAGACCAATCACAAGCACTGAAATTGAAACTGTGATTAAAAATCTTCCAACAAACAAAAGCCCAGGACCAGATGGCTTCACAGGCGAATTCTATCAAACATATACAGAAGAGCTAACACCTATCCTTCTCAAACTCTTCCAAAATACAGCAGAGGGAGGAACACTCCCAAACTCATTCTACGAGGCCACCATCACTCTAATACAAAAACCGGACAAAGATGTAACAAAGAAAGAAAACTACAGGTCAATATCACTGATGAACATAGATGCAAAAATCCTCAACAAATACTAGCAAATAGAAATCAACAGCACATTAAAAGGATCATACAATATGATCAAGAGAGGTTTATTGCAGGAATGCAAGGATACTTCAATATATGCAAATCAATCAACGTGATACACCATATTAACAAACTGAAGGAGAAAAACCACATGATCATCTCAATAGATGCAGAGAAAGCTTTTGACAAAATTCAACACCCATTTATGATAAAAACTCTCCAGAAAGTAGGCATAGCGGGAACTGTCCTCAACATAATAAAGGCCATATATGACAAACTCACAGCCAACATCGTCCTCAATGGTGAAAAACTGAAATCATTTCCACTAAGATCAGGAACAAGACAAGGTTTCCCACTCTCACCACTATTATTCAACATAGTTTTAGAAGTGTTAGCCACAGCAATCAGAGAAGAAAAAGAAATAAAAGTAATCGAAACTGGAAAAGAAGAAGTAAAGCTGTCACTATTTGCAGATGACGTGCTACTATACATAGAGAATCCTAAAGATGCTACCAGAAAACTACTAGAGCTAATCAATGAATTTGGTAAAGTAGCAAGATACAAAATTAATGCACAGAAATCTCTTGCATTCCTATACACTAATGATGAAAAATCTGAAAGTGAAATTAAGAAAACACGCCCGTTTACCATTGCAACAAAAAGAATAAAATATCTAGGAATAAACCTACCTAAGGAGACAAAAGACCTGTATGCAGAAAATTATAAGACACTGATGAAAGAAATTAAAGATGATACAAATAGATGGAGAGATGTACCATGTTCTTAGATTGGAAGAATCAACATTGTGAAAATGACTCTACTACTCAAAGCAATCTACAGATTCAATGCAATCCCTATCTAACTACCACTGGCATTTCTCACAGAACTAGAACAAAATATTTCACAATTTGTATGGAAACACAAGAGACCCCGAATAGCCAAAGCAATCTAGAGAAAGAAAAACGGAGCTGGAGGAATCATGGTCCCTGACTTCAGACTATACTACAAAGCTACAGTAATCAAGACAGTATGGTACTGGCACATAAACAGAAATATAGATCAATGGAACAGGATAGAAAGCCCAGAGATAAACCCATGCACATATGATCACCTTATGTTTGATAAAGGAGGCAAGAATATACAGTGGAGAAAAGACAGCCTCTCTAATAATGGTGTTGGGAAAACTGGACAGCTACATGTAAGAGAATGAAATTAGAACACTCCCTTACACCACACACAAAAATCAACTCAAAACGGATTAAAGACCTAAATGTAAGGCCAGACATTATCAAACTCTTAGAGGAAAACATAGGCAGACCACTCTATGAAATAAATCACAGCAAGATCATTTTTGACCCACCTCCTAGAGAAATGGAAATAAATAAATAAATAAATAAACAAATGGGACCTAATGAAATTTAAAAGCTTCTTGCACAGCACAGGAAACCATAAACAAGACAAAAAGACAACCCTCAGAATGGGAGAAAATATTTGCAAATGAAGCAACTGACAAAGGATTAATCTCCAAAACATACACACAATTCATGCAGCTCAATATCAAAAAAACATACAACCCAATCCAAAAATGGGCAGAAGACCTAAATAGACATTTCTCCAAAGAAGATATACAGATTGCCAGCAATCACTTGAAGAATGCTCAACGTCATTAATCATTAGAGAAATGCAAATCTAAACTAAAATTAGATATCATCTCACACTGGTCAGAATGGGTATCATCAAAAAATCTCCAAACAATAAATGCTGGAGAGGGTGTGGAGAAGAGGGAACACTCTTGCACTGTTGGTGGGAATGTAAATTGATACAGCCACTATGGAGAACAGTATGGAGGTTCCTTAAAAAACTAAAAATAAAACTACCATACGACCCAGCAATTCCACTACTGGGCATATACCCTGAGAAAACCATAATTCAAATATTGTCATGTACCTAAATATTTATTGCAGCTCTATTTACAATAGCCAGGACATTGAAACAACCTAAGTGTCCATCAACAGATGAATGGATAAAGAAGATGTGGCACATATATACAATGGAATATTACTCAGCCATAAAAGGGAACGAAACTGAGTTATTAATGAGGTGATGGACCTAGAGACTGTCATACAGAGTAAAGTAAGTCAGAAAGAGAAAAACAAATACCGTATGCTAACACATATATATGGAATCTAAAAAAAAAAGAAATGGTCATGAAGAACCTAGGGGTAAGATGGGAATAAAGACACAGACCTACTAGAGAATGGACTTGAGGATACGGGTAGGGGGAAGGGTAAGCTGGGACAAAGTGAGAGAGTGGCATGGACATTTATACACTACCAAACGTAAAATAGATTGCTAGTGGGAAGCAGCCGCATAGCACAGAGAGATCAGCTCGGTGCTTTGTGACCACCTAGAGGGGTGGGATAGGGAGGGTGGGAGGGAGGGAGATGCAAGAGGGAAGAGATATGGGGACATAAGTATATGTATAACTGATTCACTTTGTTAGAAAGCAGAAACTGACTCACCATTGTAAAGCAATTATACTCTAATAAAGATGTTTAAAAAAAGAAGTAAATGATTGCTGGACACAATGGAAAGCTTAATAAAGGCACTATGTAATGAACAAGAACATTTTGTTAAAAATTTATAAACATCATCCACAAAAATAAAAAGTGTATATGTATACATATATAGTGATATATATAATACAAAAAAGCAGGATAATTAAGTTCAATGAAGAAAGTTGAAATTTAATACTTACAATATTCTGTTTGTGTTACTATTTGGGGGTATTCTTGACAAAAATATTTCAAGGGTAAAAATCATAGACATTCAAAACACTTTTTAAACATTAAGGAAATATTTCTAGACTAAGTACTAATGATTGTTAGTGGAGCTGTAACTGGTTATCCCTCTGTCATCAGTTTAACAGGCTTCCAATTCTTTATAGAAATATATTATAAATAAAAATCATTTTATGTCAAATAAAATTTGTGCATGTATCCAGTTTAAATGGCCACCTGACTAGATTATCTATAGATCCTACCTGTATTTTTTCCTACTTACCCAAGGCTACAGATAACCATCTTCTGGCCAACCAAGCCTGGTGACACTGCTACAGCCATGACTGGGTAATATATTCCCAGTAAAGGCACCTCATATAGAAATCAAGACAGCTCAATGTATAATCTCTATAAGAGGATCTTGTGTAGAAAACAGAGGCACCTGGATGCCATATACTCAAGAAGTGCCACCCACATGCATGCAGCTGTCTCCAGAATGTTTACTGCTTACCTTACTAACAAATTCTAACATCAACCAAGAAACAACTCCCAGAAACTGCTCCCCTAAATGTGGGAAAGATAAAGGTTCCGGTTTTAGCTTTTTTTAAAAAAATATTTTAATTTATAGAAAAGTTGCAAGTGTAACACAACATAATGCCAATGTAATGTCTCATTATTTCTGAATGTGTTAGTGTGAAATTCATACAAGCAAGGACCTTTTCCTATATAACCACAATAGGACCATCAAAATCAGGAAATTAACACTGATACTTTACTACCATCTAATTCTCAGACCCCATTCAAGTTTCATCATTGCCTCAATAATGCCCTTTACAGTGGGAAAATCCAGTTTGGATTCATGCATTATATTTAGCCAGTATGTCTCTTTAGTCTCTGTTAATCTGGAACAGTTCCTAAACTTTTCCTTGATTTTCATAACCTTGACATATTTGAAGATTATAGGCCAGATATTCTGTAGAAAGCCCCTATAATAGTGACCCCTCCCCAAATTCATGTCCAACTGAAACCTTAGAATGTGACCTTATTTGGAAATGGGGTCTTTGCAGATGTAATTAGTTAAGGTTTGAGATGAGATTACACTGGATTACAGTGGGGCCTAAATCCAATGACTGGTGCCCTTATAAGAAAAGGAGAGGACACACAGAGACACAGAGAGTCAAGCTATGTGAAGATGGAGGCAGAGATTGGAGTGATTTGTCTACAAGCCAAGAAACACCAAGATTTGCCTGGGGTCACTGAAAACTGGAAGAGGCAAGGAATAATTCTTCCCTAGAGGCTTCAGGGACATGGCCCTGGAGACACCTTGATTTCAGATTTCTGACCTCTAGAACTATGAGAGAATAAATTTCTGTTATTTTAAGCCACCGAGTTTGTGGTAAATTGTGATGGCAGTCCTACGAAACTAATATAGTCCCTCAATTTGGGTTTTTGTGATTCAGGTTATGCACCGTTGGCTGGGAAATTATTGAAGTCATATTTTCCTTATTCTCTTCAGTTTATCCTAAGCACACTGGATTTTTATTTGTCCCACTCCAATGATGTTCACTTTACTTACCTGATTGAAATGATGTCTGTGAGGTTTCTCCATTGCAAAGCTAGATTTTCCCCTTTGTAACATATATTTTGCAGGGAGACGCAATAAGATTATGAAAATATTTTATTCCTTATCAAAATTTTCCCTTTTAGGTTTAGAAATTTTTGGCTGAAATAATTATTACTATGATGGCTGTGGAAAGGTGATTTTCACTTCCAATATTCCTTCTACATATTTACTACTTGGTCTGCTACTATAGTAATACAATTTTTCTTCTTAACTTATTAATTTATTACTTTACATCTGTATGGGCTCATGGAGTTCTATTTTATTCAATGGCTTATAATTCAGATTATTATTTATTTTGAGGATCAAATTTTTTTTTCTAATTTTTCCAATGGAGCCCTTTCAAACTGGCTCCTCCTGTCATATTCCCATCATTCTTTGAGCAGTTCCTTGCTTTTTGTCACAAATAAATATTCCAGACTCTTCTTCTTTTTACTCTGTCCCCCTTTTGGAATCAGGCAGTTTTATAAGGGACTCTAGTTACTTTTAGTGGACAATGATATTTAGAAACCAAGATCTCAGTGCAGTTATGCTCATTGATATTAGGTAGCACTATTCTTATACAGAACTAGGAAAGGTGTGTGTGTTCCCCCCCACCCCCTGCAAACACACACACACACACATCTAAATTACACCCATTTTTAATCTATCACTATATACAGAAAACCATAAATTCACACCAATAACTTTAATTCCAACACAAAAACACAGCATTTTTTCTAATGTTCTGCCTTTTCATACTTGTAACTCGCTTTTCTAAGAGTAAGAAATCTGACCCCTGTTATCCTAAATATAATTAATTATTGGCTTAATCCACCTTCTATGTAAACAATCTATTATCACTGCTTCCAATCCTCTATCCCTTGTCCCCCAACCCAACTTCCCAATGCATGCCTACTTGGGCACTGATACCCCATGCTGGGCCATTCTAATGCTTTCATCACCATGCATGGATTCCAACACTCTCTATCAGGTCACCATGACTCTCCTCCCACTCTCAAAATTTTACAAATTCAATCTTACTTGGACTCACTTAATGTTTCTCAAAAATGGTTTATTCGGTAAGAAAGGCAGAGAGGGTCTTTTGTCTTTTAAATATCTGTCCCATTCCTCCTCTGAGAATTTTATCTTATAGCCCCAAGGTTTATCTGGATTCTATGTTGTACTGGGTCCCCTGCTTGAGAGTAAAACTTTTTTATTCAGCACTCAATCTTATTCTGTAATAGTTGTTATTATTTTTCTTTAACATTGCATCTATACAAGTATAACTATTATTTTTGGCAAATTCAATATTAACTATTTTTAAAAACTGTATACACTCACAAACCAGTTTGAATACAACCAGCTGAATTTGAGCAAATAGTAATTTAAAATTATCAAGTCAATATGCCTGAAGCTATAGACTAATTACTGGCTTATATAGAAACCTCTTTGCAACCGTGACCAAATTAACAACTAAAGAAGGACACTCTTGGACAGAATATTATACTTCTTTCATACACCTGAATCTTTGAGGTGATGAGTTATTAATTCTGTGTAAACAATGTGCTTAGCTACTAATGTAGCCAAAATTCAGCTGTTGTACCCCAGTACCAAACTGAATCTCAGAGACAGAGTTTTGGGTGAAATAGAAAAGAATAGCTTTATTGCTTTGCCAGACAAAGGACGCCAATGCCCTCAAAACTGTGTCTTCCAACCTGGAGGGGGAGTGAGGAGTTCTATAGTAATGGTTCAAAGAGGAGGGCATGATCAGCTTATGGACATTCTTCTGATTGGTTGGTGGTGAGGCTACTGGGGCTCAGCAACATCAACCTTCTGGTTCCAACTGGTCTGGGGTCTATGCACTTGTGGGCAGCATATGGTTAACTTCTTCCACCTCATGGGGGTTTCAGTACCTGCAGAACAGCTCAAAGATAGTTATGTATATCCCTTGAAGGAGAACTAAGACCCTGCCCCAAGGCTGCACTATTGTTTCTTGACTGCTCCTCCCTTGTCTCTGTATCCCCTCCCTCCCCTGATTAGCAACTGTTTGAGCCTGCCCTTTGGAATTCAGGGAAGGTCATAAAAGCTGAATAAAGCCTATTTCCTGCAAACAAGGAACAGGGGACACAGAAAGGATTTGTGCCCAGGAGCCCCACAGGGTCCTACTCAGTTTCAATAACAAAATTAAAAATAAAGCCCAGAACCCATAAGAGGGAGAAATGTTTGCAGTGGTAGAATCCCAAGCTCAAAGAGATTAAGAAATCAAAAGTTTAGATCCCAGAAAGAGTTAATAGCATCAACACATTCCTTAGCAAAACCAAGAGACCAAGAGGTAAAACTTATGTTATTGCACATGTGATAATAGCAAGTAATATTATGCTTGCTCTGTCCAGATCATTTGTATATGTTTTCTTTCTTTGCCTTCTGTCCTCAGGTTTGGCTCTCTTGGTACAATACTAAAATTCCAAAAGAACTGAATACAATCTCCCTTTTTCTCCCCTCAAACAATGACAACAGTAACAATATTAGTAGTTCCAAATAAATATTAGTATAATCAGTAATACTGATCAGATTGAGTAAGAGGAGTACAAAAATTTCTGATCATTTTATATTTTCTGTATGCAGCTGGTTATACAACACATGAAGCTGGGTATTGTAGGACTCCAAAATATAAGAATTTAAATACAGTATCTTCCACTTATTGTCTATAGACTTTGGGAAGTTACACCATCTCTCTGGGTCTTGGTTTTCTCATCTCAAGAATGTAACAGACAAACACCCCTTCCTACATAGCATTATTGTGCAATTAATTGACATAATGTATGTAAAGAGCCAGGCATCCTGGCCAAGTTCCTTCTGTTTGGAACTTGGGCATTGTATATACAAATGGGTGTTTGAAAAAAAGAGTAAGCCAAGATCATTTTGACTGAGGTTAGAACTATTACTAACATAGAACAGTATTCCCAAGGGGAGTGGCCACCAATGCAAATTTCAATCTCCAGAGGATATAGAAAACAAACTTCTCTTCATTTTGATATCAATATACGAAGGGACCAAAAAGAGTGTGTGAGAAGAAACAAGGGATGTGATTGTAATCAGGGTTTGAAGGATAGGACAGAAAGACCCTAGGCTTCTTTTAGTTGCTTTGGTTCTTCTGTGTCAGGTATACAAAAATGTCATACTTATTTCTGGGAAGACCTGTCACAGATGTTATAATAAAAAGACCCCAGTTATAGGGAAAAGAGGTCAATGCTTACTGAGAGAGAACTAGCAATTTGGGGAACTGGGAAGCAGAAACTGAGGCAGAAGCTGATTCACTTAAACATGATGTACCCAGAGGAGGTTAAGGAGAAGATGGTGCACAGACAGCTGCTTAAGTTATGACTTCTGATGACATGTGATTGAGACCATGACCTCATTCAAGATTCTTACATCAAGAAATCTTAATACATTACCAAGACTTGCTCTAATTAACTCAGAAATTGTGCAGATATAAACCTACAGAGGTAAGCTTATTTATTTGTCTGCTTTTTATTTGTTTATTTTACCTATGGTAGTATATGGCTAGGGAAGAAATTAAATAATTTGGTTTTTATTCAAATTTCAAAACTAAAATGTATATGCTACTTATAGCCTATGAAACTGTAATGGGCTCTAGTAGAATAATATAGTTCTGTGGGATCAAGTTTGAAAAACCTCTGCTTTAATGTGATCACAAAATAACTACTGCATCTTCTAGAGGTGTCTTTTTTAAAATCTAATTTACACTCATGGAATAGTTCAAGTACAGGAAGATTGTTGGTATTTATGCACTGAAATAAGTTTCCTACCTAAACTCATATATACCAGTAAAATTTAAAGCAGATTTTCCATCACTTAATAGTTTTCAAATTACTGATCATTTATTTTCATATTATAGGGGATTGAATATTAAAAGGAGCTGAATATAGTTGTGAGATATATAGGAAAAATTTAAGTGTATAATTTCTCAAAGGTATATAAATAACACTTATGAATACCTATTTATGAATATATGCTTTATTACTCTAAATGGTACAATGAATTTTTTTTCATATATGTATTGTATTTTGGAGTTAAGCCACAAACATTGATTTTGCTTACTCCAAAAAGACCTCATCATTTTGGTCACAGCTCAATCAGCATAACATTCCTAATGAAAATTCTCAGGTCTTAAAAAAAAAAAAAATCAATTGAGGAACCCTTTAGGGAAAAAAGCATAGCTTTATCAACAGTCAAAATGCTTTCACAAGTGAATATCACGCCTGAAACACATTGAACATATTTGAAAACACTATTGCAATGGTAGACACATTTTAAAGTGATATTACATGATTTTCAAAAGCATTTATCAGACTCACACATCAGAGGTTAATGTCAAGGGTATGGAATCATGAAATGGAAGGGAAATTAACTATTAAATTGAAAAGTGTCTAAAGGGCAGAAAACAAAGGAAAGCAGTAAGTGGAAACTTTGAGCTGAAAATAGCTTTTCTTTTGATATTGGAGCAAAAAGAAAAGATTGATCTCAGGAAGGTTTTCTGTCTGAGATTTTCTAATGTTTATTTCCTAAGCACAAAATGCATTAAATTAAATTGGAAGGATGGGAGAAGCATTCACTTTTAAAGAGTTACATTTACCAAGCAGCTTAACATAGTCTATGATTTCAGATTTGAGTTTCTAAGAATTTATTTTGCCCTCTATTAATGTGGGTCTAATAATATGATATGAAAGAAAACTATTTTGTTATATCTGAATACAAATAGAAGATTTTACTAAAATTATCCTCAGTCACTTTACAGAGGACAGTGGACTTGTCTTTTTTCTTTACCTCACTATTGTCCTCAGATTATTTTTAATCATAGCATCTTTATGATGCTGAATTACATGCAATGATGGACTGTATCTATGCCCAGATTTTATTCTTCATCTATAAAATAAGGGTTGGACTAGATGATCCTTATGATATTGAAGGGTGAGTACACGACATTCTAAAATATGCCATTTTGGTATATTCATTATTCTGTGCTGAAGCTACTTGAGAAAGACCAGATACAGGAAGGATTCTCTGGACTCCCCTTTTCTACCTAAAAACAAGACATAAATTTTCCCATGACAAAGGTACCCTCCTTGTGCCAGAAGGCAGAGAACAATCTTATCACTGTAGATAAGGAGTTGACAGCAAGATAAATCTGTACAAACAAATCTACTAAAATAACCCATGTCTACCATTAGAGTTCCCCATATATTTCCTAGTTACTTTCTCACAATTTACCACCCCTAGCCCAAACCCCTTTTTCCTTTGTCTTGTCACAGCTCCATAATTTATCATTATTTGTTGAAATGGTATAAAGCTGTCAAAGCTATCTGCTTCTTTGGGTCTTGATTTAATTTCTATGAAGGCTCCCATGCCATGTCAAATATTAAAATTAAAAAATATATATATATGCTTTTCTCCTGTTAATCTGTTTTTTGTTGAATTCTCAGGCCTAGTCACTTCTAAGTATTAAAAATGTTACAGACTTTTAGCTGTAGTGAGAATTTATAAACAAATACAACAGAATTAAAACATGTTTTACAAAGTTGTAAAATAATAAGACCAAGAAAATTATAGCAAGTGTGAGTATCAAACACAAAAAAATGTATACTACTCCATTATAAAAGCTCATTATCTTTAGAGTTGAAATCACCTTTGTAACTAATTAAATAGAGGTACCACAAAGTGATTTATCTAAATATCAATAGACATGCATTTTGATAACTGATGCAATTTCATGAACCGTGGGTTATATAAATAAAAGATTTCATCAACATGGTAGTTATTTCTCATATAATAATCATTCAATAAATATAATATTTATTCAGTTGTAGCTTTAGTTCCATGACCAAAATTACATGCTTTCCTTGTGAGATGGGTCTGCTAGATTCTAATTAGGGTTCTGCAGAGAACAGGATTTATTTTTCCTAAGAATAAATTAGTAAGCTTATTATTTTACCTATATTCCGTAAAGCAAAATTCTCTTGAAAAATATACATATGCACAGACTTTATAGAACAGATAAAAGATAGCCTAAACTTTGGAAAGGAAGGATAAAGAGTAACTTTTTATATGTATTAAATATTTGTGAATATTAAAATTATAAACAAAGTTGCAAATCTGTAAGGGACTTTTTATTAACCAGACGATGATCATTCTTTATGTTATAATTTGGACAGTAGTTCCCAGTCTTTAGCATGAATCAGAATTATCAGGGCCCCACCCTCAGAGTTTCTGACTTTGTAAGATTGGGGTGGAGTCCAAGATTTTGCATTTCTAACAATTTCCTCTGTGATGTTGATGATGCTGATCTGGGGACCACATTTTGACCAACACTCATCTAGGACACTGGTTTCTAACTTTAAGGACTAAAACCATTTAATTAAGAATCATTCAAGACCTTGGGAAAAATAGATTCCTAGTTCCCATACCTATGTTGCAGGAAAGAAAGTGGGGCACAAGAGGATGATCACGTCCCAGGTCTCAAGCAAGTCCCTGGGACAGGACACCAAGTGTGGGTTCTTGGTTTCACACCGGAAAGAATTCAAGAGCAAGCCATAGTAAAGTGAAAGAAGGTTTATTCAGGAAGGTACACACTACATATACAGAGTGTGGGCCATCTCAGAAGGTAAAATCTGTCAGAGTACGGGGTTGTCATCTTTTGTAAGGGTGGGTAATTTCATAGGCTAATGAGTGGGAGGATTATTCCAACTATTTTGGGGGAGTGGTGAGGATTTCCAGGATTTGGGTCACCACCCACTTTTTGGCCTTTTATGGTCAGCCTCGGAACTGTCATGGTGCCTATGGGTTGTCATTTAGCTGTTGTATTACAGTGAGCGTATACTGAGGCTCAAGGTCTAGTAGAAGTTGATCTTTTGCCATCTTGGGCCTAGTTGGTTCTAATCAGTTTATGTCATGTCCTCAATGGCTGTCATTCTTTTAAAGGAGGTTGTTCCCTGCCCCCTTCTTGTCTCACCTAGGAGGGACTGACTTAGTAAGTCTGCACTGGATTCTGGAATTCTATATTTTCAAAACATTTCTCTCATGATTCTGGTGATCAGTTAGGTTTGCATACTTTCCTTTTCTTTCTGTCACCTGATCTTGATACTTCCTATAGACAGCATATAAATTCAATGTTTCTTCCCAAATCTTTTAATTCATCTATAGGAAGCCATAAAATGCATTAAAAATCAAGTTGAATAGAAACTTGATCCATCTAAAGCCTGTAGGGAGACTTTATTATAAAAATAGCATCTGGAAGCATATGAAAGCAAAAGATGCAGTGGAAGGATTTCTAAATAGATTGAAAAACAAATGAAGTGCTTTACATCATTGGTCAGATTAATTGAAAAACAATTGGTTGTTTATTTTCTTTTTAAATAAAAGGAAGAAGAGGAAGTGTACTTTGATGTTAGATTAAGAAATGTCACATGGAGAAGGCCAGAGACACTTTAGGATGATTACAATGTACTAATGATAATAGAAAACCAGTGCATTGAAACCCTATTATAAATTGGTTCCCTATATATTATGGATTTAGTGGATCAAGGTATGTCCCATGTGTACAGAGGTATAATTCATCTTTCTCACACCTATATGGAGAGCCCTCTACAAAGAATAAAGCAATCATAAGCCTTTGTGATGGATGAGCCTCTTTTAAATCATTTTTAAAGACCTTGTTAGATTTTCTATTTAAGCTTATTTTAAAATAGCATTCTTTGAAAATGAAAGAGTTGATAACTTCTAAGAAGGCAGTTTGCAAAGAGTAGCTAGTTCCAGGGGTAATTTCCACTGCTAACAAAAGTATCGTTATATTTAAATTTCAAGAAACATTTAGAAGAAGAGTTGCCAACTAATGATATAAGTAGGAAAGAAAAGGAAATCAAGGAGAATGAGGAATGGCTCCACTCAGATTAGAGACACAGTCATGAATTATTTGTGTTTGACACATTAAAAGAGTAATTTTTTTGTTTTGGGGGCTTTTTTTTGTTTCTTTTCTCACTTTCTATCATTCCTTCCTTCTCTTTCTCCAGACTACCTCTTCCATCCACCAACACATAAACAAGTAATTTAATTACAATGCTAGAAGTGTAACTATGATCATCCAATGAATTACCTCAAATAGTTTACACTAGTCTAATAATTATACAAATCGAATAATCAATACTAGCTGTAAGATCAGCATTAGAATAAATTGGAGTTGATAAAAGTAATAGATGCAAGCTCTATCTAAATAGTAGTCTTTAAACGAGTGCTCTATAAAAATATTTACTTTTTGGTTTAATTTTTAAGTGCAGCTATTTTAATAAGCATTTGCAGTGAGGGGAAAAAAAAATCTCTACCCATTTTAGGTTCTCCAGCTGGGCCCTGTAAATTATACTGACAAAAGCAGATTAACAAGAGAAAAACAAACAGAAGCTTATTAACTTGTGCATCACACACAAACATAGGAGCACCCAGTGACAAGTAACTCAAAGGTAGTTAGAATTTGGGCTTATATAACATTTTAGGCTTGTTGACTTAAAAAAAATTCACAACATGAGAGTTGCAAGTTAAGTTTTATTTGGGGCAAAATGAGGACTGCAGCCTGGGAGACAGCGTTTCAGATAACTCTGAGAAACTGCTCCGAGGTGAGAGCAGCCAGGATATATAGGAGTTTTGCAACAAAAGGGCAAGGAGTTGGGGACATCAAAAAATTATTGTTAATTAAAGAAAACCAGATATCTCAAGTTAAGGAATTTTGCGCTTTTCTATGTATGTGAAGATGCAAGAGTCTGAGCTCACTGAAATCATTCCTTTGATATGTACCTCAGCTATCTGGGGCCAGTATCCGTATTTTCACATCCTGAGTTTCCTCAGGGCTCACCACAGGGAGTGGCTGCAGTCTGATGGCTGCTAGATGGCAGGTATTCTTTCCAGCCCTGAGTTTCCTCAGGGCTTACCAGCTCATGTTGGAGGGTTGCAATTGTTGATGACTGTGACATCATTTGTTTATTGATATGGCAGGAAATATTCTATTTATAAATATTCCATTTATCAGACCTTCCTCTTGGTCGGAAATTCAACCAATGTTTGGGAGACATTTCATGATCAACTTTTGTCTCAAGGTGCTAGGAGGCTCATCCCAGATCAGGCGAAAATTCTTGTTGATATGCCATTCCAGGTGTTAATTTTCAGATTAGGCCCTGTTGATAATTAAAGATTCTCTAGATCCTCTGTCTTACTAGCCTACTATGGTCCAGGAAATGTTTTCCTTTGTTGCTTCTTCCCATACCTAGAATCACACTATTACAATTATTTTATGAGTCATAAATGTGATCTATTTCCTCCAGATGCTTAGCCATCATCAGTTTTGTTGGAGGCTTGGTCACACACTGGGTACTGTAAGAGACAACAATCTTATAAAATAGACAGGATATAAGTAATGTAACTGGTAACATTGACAGAGACATAGTGTAGCAGGGAGACACAAATAATAAACAATTTGGAAACAACAAATTAAAAAACAATGATTAGTATAACAGTTGTAATCCAGTTGCAATAAACCATCAAGTCCACAGGAGAGCCAGCTGGAGAAGCCATATTCTGGCAGGATCAGGTAGAGAGAAAAAGATAAATGTTTTATCTTTGTTTACAAAGATATACCTTATCAACTTATTGTAGGTCATATCACGAGAAAAGTTTTTTCTGGAAAACAAAGATTAAGGCTAGTATATTTCCCAAAGTCATAAAGTTATAAATCATATTCATCAGTTTGTTTAGTCCCATGTAATTGATTCCTGTTGATCTGGATGAAGTAATCAGATTTTCCATTAGAGTTTTGGCATTTGTTACATAGTTCAGTCGTATTATCTAAAGGCTATCAGAAACTTATATTTTTATATTCTTTTTGGTCTTCTTGAAAATCTTCATTTTGTAAAAGCATCAGGACGAAACTTAAAATAGCATGGTTAAAGATTTGAGTACAACGCAATTAGCAGGAAACTTGGATATTTCTGTGACATATAATATTTTAAAATAACTAGAACTATGACTGATAACATTATATTAGGACATATCAGATGTTAGGGATTCCATATAAATTTTGGAATACCTATAACATTTATCCATACACTATAACCTAAGTTTCATCTCCAATCACTTGACAATGTTTCTGAAGTAATTAAATATACCAAATGCACTTAGTTGGTTTAATATTTATCTCATTTGAATATTTATGTTCCTTCAAAGCATCTCAGAGTCAGCTGGATGCTAAAAGAGCTTTCTTTAATTAGATTTTTGATATTTGGGAAGTTTGTTAAAAATATCAAAAAAGTTTTAAAACAGAACAGGATCATAGATCACTGTGAAATGATACTTATTCATTTAAACAAAGTTACAAAATGATTAAAATAAAACAATATGGATCACTTAAGGGCACAGAAACTCACACAATCTGCTTCTCATGTTTGCATGGTGCCTATTTCTCATGTGGAATTGTCTGGGGAAAAAAGTACAGGGTAAATGAAACCATTCAGCAATTCCATCAAGAAATAAAGTCCTACGTGTTTTCTGACATTACAATTATAACCTTCAGAATAGAATTAGAACACAGGGCCACTAGATATATTATAAAAAGATGTTCACTACACAAATTAGACCCAACACAAATATGGTAAGAACTGGAGAAAAGAGAGAATGTCAGAGAAGGTCATCAACCAAGCAAGTATAAAATTAATGCTGTGGGTGGACATGTTGGAGCTTGCAGGAAGATCCAAATTGTAGACTGGAACATAATGATAATTAGAAACAAATAAAACTATCTAACATCCCAGTAGTTACATATTTTAAAATACACTTCAGGGGGACTTCCCTGGACAGAAACCGTTTTAAACAACACTGTCATCAGACAAGGCCACTGGGTGTGATAGAGTAAGGCACAAGCAAGAGCACTCTGTGATCATCACACAGGATCAAAAGAGAATTACACAATCACAAAAATGAGGAAATATCCTCCTAGTCTAGCTAACAAAACTGACTTGTTTCCTTACAGGTTAATTTTAGCTCCAGTCCCTTCTTTTTGCCATCCAAATAAACCAACCAGTTCTAAGACATACTTTCTTTCTTTTCCCTCAGTAAAATGTAATTCCATTCCTCATACCTTCTTTACTGAAAACACACATTCTACTTTCCTACTGTACACTGAAATGTTTCTGTATTATTCCTATTAGTTTTAATTACATGTTTAAATTAGAATCCTCAAATCTTAGAAACCTTAATTTCTAGTGAAAGTTAAGAAGTAAGCAATTATGAACTGTCTTTTACATTAGCATTCTATAGACTGGTGAACATAAATATCAGTGATAATTTCTAAAAACATTTGTTTTCTTATAGAGAACATATCAGGGCAGCCCCAAACATTTTCACTAATAGTCCTAAATGCCTTTACTTTCTCTATTTAGTAATCGGTGTCTCAGTATCTTATTGATTTTTGGAAATTATCTAGCTATTTAAAAAAACCTTCATCACTTAAAATTAGCACAACTCTAGATCTTTAAGTCACCAAATATCTGGAAAGATCATTTTAAGTAGACATTTCTAAAATATAATTATTTTTAAAGAGTTTACCCAAAAGTTCTTACCTCATTTACATTTAAAGTCTCATCACATCCAGTTATTTTCCTTGTAACAGATATAATAAGGTCTTATTTGACTTCTATTAAACCTAGGAACAATAAAGTATTATACTTCATGTTGATGACTCTAGCGACATGTCTATATTAATATCAACAAACAAACTTTAATACCAGGTATCAACTTAATACTGAATATTTCTCGGTTCACGTGAACCTGAAAGTCATTTTGGTTAGGTTCTTTATTTGTAAGCACTTTCTTTTAAAATAAATAGAGCTCTTTATTAATTCAGTTTTGATAATACTTTCCAGAGGTAGAGATATCTCATATGTATGATGTGTACACAGACATATAATATAAACCAGCAGAACTAGAGATCTCATGGCTTCAGTTAAAAACTTAGTTATGAATCAGGTATCACAATATAAACTTACTAGTTTACAAAGAACAGTTGGAATACATTAAAGTTGCTTGCTTAGATGACTAATGGTTTATTACTTGTAAAGTCTGGCTGAGGAAGGATTCCCAGCAGTTCGAATTTTAAAATTGCCACTTTTTTTCCTTTGGTTTCAGGTCTTGTCTGATTGAGCTAATTAGGCTCAGTCTCATGCGCTTGTGGCCTGTATTTACATTTCTGGTTTGTAGAGATTTGTAAGAGAAAGACAGTTGCTTTTAGTTCCCTAAAGAACAGGTCTGTCACCTAAATGATACTAAAAGATTTTATCAGTCATAAGATTGCTTACTAAACTGAAATTTATTTTACGAGTTCTATGTTCTAGAACTTTAGAGTTTAATTTTATCATGCCTTCAAAGGTTTGTATAAGGCATTCAGCAAAGACCTTCATTTTGAGTTCACAAGCTCAGAGCAAAATCACTATTTTTATTTTTATTAGCCCTTGAATGTTAGTTCCCAGTTTTTACTTGTTTGTATGGCTCAGGTAACCCTATTGGTTTCCTTTAGTATGTTTAATATTTTCCGAGGGGCAATCTATATGCCTTGTCTTATAATATCACGCAGGGGAATCATTCCCCAGTGAAACATGCCTATCCCACAATATAATTAAACAAAAGGGGTGTAACCGTCTGATATAAAGCCCATTTAAATATACCAATTTTATAAATTTTTATCTCACTTCTGTCAACTTTTATACCTTTAGCTTTCATTAGGATCCAATCAACAAGCTTTTATCTTACAGGAGGAGTTCTAAATGTTTTTCTTCTTTTTGTTCCCTGTCCATTTTACTTATTTTTATATAAAAGGCTCTGGGATACCCAGAGTGGGGTTGAGCCAAGGAACTCAGATCCGTTGCTAACTGTTGTCCCGAATAATTGCTGATCAGGTATCTCAAGTGTAATTTTTTTTTTTTTCCTAGCCCGTTAAATATATTTAAAACTGGGGTAAATAGAACAGACTTGTTTGGTGTTTAATGTTGGGGAACGATACGGGTTCCCTTTTGGCCCATTTAACCTTAGGTAGTGTAATATCAAACCCTTGTGTTTAAATCACATAAATGTCCATTTTATTTATCGCATTTTAAATAACCATCTAAAGATTTATTTATTCATTTGAGATAATTCCCTTAAAATTTCTACCTTGTTGGAAATAGTATCCAGACTTTCCTTACAGGATTTTTCCTGTTAACATTAATTATTCTAATGCTTTTATTAGCATCTGTAAGACCCATTGAGGGAAGGCAAAGACCACAAAAGAAGCTTCCCAAACCAGTTTTCTTACTTGTTTTAAACTAAAGAAGTTCTTAGGTAGTCATTAGATATATTTCTTTTGTTTTTTCCACCTTTAATTTGATTTTTGTTTTTATAGGTACCAATAAAACAGCTGTTTATAATGAGAGTGCTCTAGATTCACTAATTTGTTAGTTTCTCCAATTTTAAAAGGATCCATCATTTGGCCATTATTAAAGTACATATATTTATAGTGATTCAAACCATTAAGATGCAAGAGGCTTCCCCCTAAAAGACTGGGGGAGGATGTAACCTAAGTTTATTATCAAAAATAGTATGGCAGAGGTCCATACTATACATATACATATACACACAGACATACAGGGAACGTCCTAGGAAGATAAGGTAGAACATGTCCTAGGAAGATAACGTAGAACATTTACATCTCAAAGACACAGGAAGAGAAATGCAAGTTTCCCCCTAGAGGCCTTTGTTTAAAGTCAGAATTCTGAGAAGATATTTTTATCAAGCCAGGTTTTTTTTTAACCTTAATTTAACTGTGTACGCAATAAAAGTCTCCTCATTTTTAGGGTGAGATTTCCTTTAATTTCCAATTAAGTAAATGCTAATTGATATAGAGGCTCGTAGGTCTGGATGGTTAATTCAAATTCCTTAGCAAATCCCAATGGATCCTGACTCAGACTGGGAAATTAGCTAAGGATCTAAGTTCTGCTCGGGTCCAGGTAGTGTATGTAAGCACCGAGAACGGTCCACCACTCCCTGTAACAGGTTTCTCCTTAAAGGGAGCTATAATCACTTCTGATTTTTTGTTTTTTAATCCTCCTTTGCTGGGGAAGAGGGAGCAGCAGGAGGGGGAAGAGTTGGAAGAGAAAAAGATAGCATCTGGGCCAGGCAATTCTGATAGAAAAGGATACATGGGAAGAGCAGAGGGAGAGATGGAGTCAGAGACAGAATGCTAGCAGCCGTTTTTTAGTTCTGATATAGTTTCATAAAGTTACTCTATCATTTCCTCTTTTAGAAGCTTCTAGATACCAATCAAAATAAGCATTCCATTCAGTCTGTTTGATCTTACGGCCAGCTTTTTTTAACTGTGCATGCAAAAATAGCAATTTTTGGAATATCAGAAGAACCTCAATTTGGCCATTTAGGTTGAGTTCTCCTTTAGTATAATTTCCCCAGTTAACTAGGTACTTGCAAGTATGAGCTTTGTACATGCTGTACATGAATCTGGTTGGGGTGTTAGAGGTTGGTTTTCTGATGCCCCTTGTTTCTGTGTTTGATAGATTCTCTTTCCCATTTTACGTTGAATTTGTCAGGGATAAAATTTTCTAGTGAAATTGTGTGGTGGGCCAGTTAAGCTTGTGAGCTTAATTCCTCTAGGCATCACCCTAGAGTTGTTTCATCTCTCTTATGTGTCTCAGTGTCTCCCTTTGGTGTTCTAAGACCACCGTGGGTGCTGGGATCGCTGAATGGCCAATTCTTATCCATGACCCCTGTACGAGCAAGTGTTTTAATTAATGAGTACGTTTCCCTATGGGACCCCTGCACGGTATGGGGACTCTGCCTCCACCACTCCCGTAAAGTTCTCAGTCACCTGAGAAAGCCGTAACCGGCTGGGAGGAGTCTTGTCCCTTTTCTTCAGAGCAAAGCTCTCATGTAATATCTTCATTTTTATCCTGACAAATTTTATTAAGGCAGACGAGTTGAAGAAAAACGTCAGATCAGCCTCTTACCTAAACACTCAGCCAAGACAACTCAGTCTCCTACAAGTGAGCAAACCCTGCTCACTTGGTTGTTATCTTTCAACCAACCCCACCCACCCAGTATCTTGCACCTGGGTGGGTATTTCCCTGGTATCTTTCAACCAGCCCCCCCCCCCCCCCCCCCCCCCCCGCAGTATCTTTCAACTGGGTAGAGCAGCTACCTGCTATACATCACCAAATAAAACTCAGGATCATCAACCAACACAGAAGATCAGAGAACCAGGAGAGACTTCCCAAATTCGTCTGGACTCTCCGAGGATGCAGATGGGTGCAAGGGACCTCTGCTGGTACCAAGGCTCCAGTTCCTTGTACAGTTCAGGCAAAGGAGAGAAGTCCACTCTGGGTCCCTTATTTGTGGTCGCCATAACTGTTGACTTAAAAAAATGCACAACGTGAGAGTTGTGAGTTAAGTTTTATTTGGGGCAAAATGAGGACTGCAGCCTGGGAGACAGCATTTCAGATAACTCTGAAAAACTGCTCCGAGGAGGTGACGGGAGGAACCAGGATATATAGGAGTTTTGCAACAAAAGGGCAGGTAGTCAGGAACGTCAAAAGATTATTGTTAATTAAAGAAAATCAGATATCTCGAGTTAAGGAATTTAGCGTTTTTCTATGCAAGAGTCTGGGCTCTCTGAAATCATTCCTTTGATATGCAAGAGATGCAAGACTCTGGGCTCACTGAAATCATTGCTTTGATATGCACCTCAGCTATCTGGGGCCAGTATCCTGTATTTTCACATCCTGAGTTTCCTCAGGGCTCACCACAGGGAGTGGCTGCAGTGTGATGGCTGCTAGATGGCAGGTATTCTTTTCAGACCTAAGTTTCCTCAGGGCTCACCAGCTCACGTTGGAGGGTTGCAATCGTTGATGACTGTGACGTCATTTGTTTATTGATATGACAGGAAATATTCCATTTATAAATATTCCGTTCCATTTATAAATATTCAATTTATCAGGCTAAACAAAAGAGAGGGGTTTTAGGCTTCTGGACAGAGGAGGCAAGTTAAGAGAAGGTGATATAGAGTAGGATAGTTACGAAGGTAGTTGTAGAAGTCCCAGTAGGGGATTATAGATAGAGAGGGAAACCTAGGGATTTTGGGAGACCACTGTAAGTTAATGATTGCTCAAGAAAGCTATCAGAACATTTTGGAAGAAAGCAGGCTTGCTTAACTACAAAGCCATAAATAAAAGCACGAGATATGCCCCAGGTCATTAAGTGAAAGAAAAAAATGAGGCCTGAATTCTGCTGGTCAAGTTCAGCAAGATAATGATCCTTAGGACCAAGGACAGGAATTTAAGGGAAAGGTGCCATTCCAAAGTAGGAGACCCTCATTGCATGGAAACCTGAGATGATTCAACTTATTTTTGTATACCTTACCACCCTTCAGCTAGGGTCAAACTCTCTCCTGCCTTATACGAAGGAGGAGCTAGTGATGTAAGCCTGACGTCTACTCGAAGAATGAGGAAGAAGGCGGTCTTCCCCCCTCCCCCACTTTCCTTTGATTATAAAATTTAGCCCACTTAATCCTTGGGGCAGAGCCCCCTCTCCTGCCCACTTGCATCCCTCACAAGCATCCTATATTAACAAATCTACTTCTTTTTTTTTTTTTTAATTTATTTATTTATTTATGGCTGTGTTGGGTCTTCGTTTCTGTGCGAGGGCTTTCTCTAGTTGTGACAAGCGGGGGCCACTCTTCATCGCGGTGCGCGGGCCTCTCACTATCGCGGCCTCTCGTTGCGGAGCACAGGCTCCAGACGCGCAGGCTCAGTAATTGTGGCTCACGGGCCCAGCCACTCCGCGGCATGTGGGATCTTCCCAGACCACGGCTCGAACCCGTGTCCCCTGCATTAGCAGGCAGGCTCTCAACCACTGCGCCACCAGGGAAGCCCAACAAATCTACTTCTTACCTATCCCTTTGCCTCTCACTGAATTCCTTCTCTGCTGAGATAAAAAGAACCTGAGCCTCAGTAAGTCCAGACACCAGATGAGTGATTCTAATTAAAAGGCCATGGGTTCAAGTCCCAGTCTGGGTTTTGGCTGGGTTCGAGTCCTGGCACATGGGTTCAATTTCCAATCAGAGGTGCAGTATTTCAAAGGTGACCAGGAAAAAGTATAGTAAACAAGGGTTGTTTAGTAAGGTTCGTTATATAGATTTAAGTCCCTTTGTGCCTCCTCTATTGATAAAACCTGAGTCCTCCTCTTCCTGGTAAGGAGAGGGAGACAATTTTAAAATGGAAATTTCCTTTATAAATTTCTTTCACAAAAGGAAAACTTGTGCCCTAAAGCTACTCCTGAGTCTGCTACTTCTCAATGGCCTTTAGCTCAAAATAATCCGTATGCTAACTAGGTGTATTTTAGGGTGCCAAATTCTGCTACCCTTCACCTTATACTTATATTAAACACAGTTAAGCACCATAAAAATAATCTTATCAGATAAACCACACCCATGATATAAGTAAATATCTATAGTGCATAACTACAGTTATGCATAACTGTGCATAACTACAGTTATGCAATGGTTTTCTGATAAATGCTTAACAATCAGTTTCTGGAAACACTTATGCACATTTATTATAAATTTTATTAACGTAAAGGATACACAGCACACAATTTAAAATTATGATAATAAAATATGCAATACTCTATTGTAAATTCCGTATTCCCCTTTGTTTATTACAGAATGGGGAAGTTGGTCATAACAGTTTTGAATGCTGAATTTTTCAACTTAAAGGTAAAAACTGATTAAAGTACAATTATAATGGAAATAATAGAAATGTTGAAAACTGCATATTCCCCTATTTAAACTGCTACACCTGTATCTCAGCTACTGTTGTGCACCAGGGTAACCAAATGTGAGTTACAAAATCACATCCCAAAGTAACAAAGAGGATCAGGACACCAAGACAAGTTATGATACTGATGTAGTGACAAAAAGCAATAAAACCTCTTACCAAAATAAATTAGCATGATAAAGTATACCTTTTAGTGTCTAAGTTAATGAGGTAAAGTGTATCTTAGAATCAGAAGAAAATAAAATAGGCAGTTTGGCATCTTCTGTTTTGTAACTCACTGGGAACATATTTTATAACTAGTATTAACATAGTATTAGATGGTTATTAAGGATGAATGAATGCCAACAAAAAATGAATAGATTATTTTTAAAAAGTAATTATGAAAGGATTTATGTAGCCTCCCCATTTTATTCTGGGTTTTATGTATTCATTGAGCAAACATTTAATGAAAACCTGATATGCTGCAGTCCCTCCGCTGGGGGCTACTATTGCAACCCCCTTCCCTGTATATGAATTACAAAATAAATATATGAGTAACAGAAATGCTGATCTCATATTTTTTACTTAGTATGTTAAATCATCTTTCACAGTCACACACTTGGCTGAATATCTGAGAAAACATTACAAAATTTCTTGTGCTGCCAAAAACTCCAAAGCAGCTTTTATGAGTTTTAGATTCTAGTGTTTATATGAGATTTCTCATTCCCTTAAACAGCTTCCCTTATTCTGGACTTACCAGTTGCTCACAAAGAACCTTGATCTTTCTTGTGTCATCATTCATTCAAAAATCATTTTTTTTGAGCACCTATACTTAATCAGCAGCCAGGTTTAATATTTGAGCTATATATGGATAAAGAGAGAAAATAAATGCAAGAGGCAATTTGAAAAAAAAAATGCTACATTGTAACACCCATCTCTGTTAAGAATCTGAGAACAGAATACAGAGAAGAGGCTTCCAGTTAAAAGATGGAAAAACACATATATTTATCTTCTCTCATTACTTATACAGAAATAAAATGAGAAATTAGAAATATAAAAAGATGCACATACTCATGGAAAAATGAATAAGAGGGGAAATCATACAATGAGAGATTTCAGTACACTTTTAGAAAATATGAAACTGTTGGTAAAGTGGCAACTTTTTTAGAGGAATAGCAGAGAAAGCTACAACTTAAAGGCTAATGAGAATGGAACTGATATTTGCCCAGTAGAACCCTGAAAAGCTCAAGGCTTGGAGGTCCTGGAATAGAGGAGAGAGAATATGAGACAAGGGACAGAAAAGAACAGAGATGAGTTGAAAATCTCTAACTCCCACTTTCACAATGCCTGTAGTCAGTTGGTAAATCTTAGGTAGGAGGTCAGAGGTTTATTCTCTGGAGAAAGTGAACAGAAGAACCTCAGAAATGCAAAGGGTAGGAGTGAGACAAAAATCAGAAAATCAGAGGATTAATTGAAACTCTTCAATACAGAATGGTCTTGTGGTCCCAGCCTTTGTACTCTGCCCTGAAGCATACTGGCAATGAAGCAGTTACCTATCAGAACCATCCTCCCCACACAACACACCTCAGGAGATCAAAGAGCTCTTTACTGGATAAAACAGAAACAACCCTGAAAGAAAAATACCTCCACACACTGTGCCAAATTTTTTATCTCTTACAGCAGGAAATCAAATAAACAATGCCTAAAATTGATAAATCAAGAAATAGCAGAATAAAGCACACTATATATAGTTTATTATTTGAGTAGACTAAGCTACTATAACAAACACACACCAGCGATTTAGTAGCTCTGGCATGAGAAGTCTATTTATGTCTTACATAGCAATGAAAGATGAGTATTCCAGGATAAGAGGCCACTCTGCTTAACTCAGCCATTCAGGACCCCAACTAAAGTCAGCCTTCTCACATCTTTTATACAGGCTTCCCAAGACTTTCTAGTTATTGTTATTCTGGCTATGCAGACAGGGAAGGAAAATATGGAAGAGGTATGTTTTTTGTCAAACCCAAGTTTGTGTGCCCAATGCACAGTGAGGCAAAACAAACCAAAATGTCAGAGTTTGGAGCAGATAAAGGTTTACTGCAGGGCCAAGCAAAGAGTACAGGTGGCTTCTGCTCAAAAGATCTAAACTCACCCATGGTTTTCAGGGCAGAGTTTTTGGCAAAATTTGGGGTTAGGGTTGCAGGGTATGTGCCTTTCTGATCTTGGGTGGGCTTGGCCTGCAACGGCTTGAAGCAGGTTTTCGGTTCCTGGCCAGAGATTGAAGTCGGGCCGAGGCAGTGAGAGCGCTGAATCCTAGCCACTAGACCACCAGGGATCAGTGACCAGTGACAAGGCCATGGCCAGTCAGTTGTGTAGAAATGAATTTCCACATAGAGATGGAAAGCAGTGAAACAAGTAAAGTGTTTATTAGGAGGAAAAAGAGTACAGTACATATGGATAGACACACAGGTGGGCTTAGAGAGATAGTTGTGCTCTCGTGGTGATTTGAATCACTTGTATGGGGCCTTTCTTCTGGGTTTCCTCTGCCACTTATCTTGTTTGCCTGGCTCTGAGTCCATATTTGGTTTATCTCAGGGTCCTCCCCTGTGTGTGTGTACATCTGTTAGCCAAGATGGAGGCTAGTGAAGAGGCCTATGGGTAGTTGACATCACTTAATATGGGGTGACATCCCCTCCCTTTTTGACCTCCAAGGAACCTTTCTGCACATGTGTAGTTGGGGAGGTCTCCTTGACTTCCAGAATGAGGAATATGTGATCTTCTAGCTCTTATCTGGGCAGGGCCCAGCCTCCTCCATAATCTTGCTTTTATGGAGTTTCTGCTATTATGGAGTTTCTGTCCGCAAGGGAGAAACTGTTCAGCCTAGGGCCCATCTATCTCCTGCCTCATTTCTTCTGATTGATTGGTAGTGAGGTAATAGGGTCGTGTTCCAAGAATCATGCACTGAGCTTGAAGACATCATCCTCCACTTGATGAGGGCCTTAGTTCCTATAGAACTCAAAGATATGTATCAGATTGTTCTGTATTTCCATTGGGAAGGAACTAGGACACTTCTTTATTGATACACTATTGTTTCTTGACTGCTTTTCCTTTGTTTCTGCATTCCCTCACTTCCCTAGTTAGTAACCATTTGAATCTGCCCTTTGGAACTCAGGAAAGGCCTACAAACAAGAAACAGGGGACACAGAAAGGCTTTTATACCCAGGAAAGCCTTGTAGGATCCTGCTCAGTTTCATGTTTTTTCTTAAGGTTCTGGTCCAGCATGACAGATACCAATTCTTCCACTAGAAATGACATAGTCACGTGACCATATCAAACTACAAGGGGAGCGGAGAAATGCAATATCTAAATAGGAAGCCATGTATCCAATTAAACTACAACAGCCTAGGGTAGGAATGAATTTTGGTGGAAAGCTAACAGTCTCTGTCTTGTGAAGGTAAAGAGGATGGAACAAGTGAAGAGAACAATACACTTTTAATCTAACTGTAATTTGGTTGAGGGACTAGCATGAAAAGATTATCTTTAAAGTTACTGTTCACCCAAGTGTGTACAGATATTTCTCTAATTAGACTTGTCAAAATAAACATTAAATACAGCTGACCAGTATTTTTAGTGGCAATGCTTGAGGGTCCATCCCTAGAAACAAGGGCAAACACACACATAGGTGTATATATGTATGTATATATGCGTAAATGTATTAAAAATATAAAATATACACGTCTGGAAGGAAGAAATTTTCCTTCACGCTTCTAGGTTCTTCTGGACGGTCTAATAATCAAATTGACATGAGACAGATTAAGAGGGGAAAATCAAACAAAATTTAATAACCTGTATGCACAAGAGTGACCTAGGAAAACTGAGGAACTCACCAAAATGTCGGAAACCCTCACCTTAAATACCAACTTCAGCTTAAGACAAAAGAAGATGTTGGGGGTAGTTGTATGGGACTTCACAGAGGAAGAAGGCAACTGACATGGAGATGGAAAAGCAAATGTTCCATAAATAAATGTTTGCTGGGCCATGCAGAGAAGATGGGACAGAGTGGACTCTGATCTCTAGGCCCTGCAGAGTTTTCCCCATAACACTTATCCCATATTGATTGCAGATATCTCTGGTGATAGCTCTATTCCTGGAACAGGCTCTCTACCTAAATTTTCTTAGGCAATTTTTAGAGAAAAGGTCAAAGTTTCTTCCTGTGTTTTTTGGGCCTTGATTATTTTCCACTTGAAATACTCAGCACTCCAAAGGGACATTTTGGGGTGGCAAGTTTTGCTCCCTTCCTCATGTATATATCATATACACACATTTGTATATTATATATACTTGTATATAATTGTATATATTATATATATTTGTATATAATTGTATATATTATATATATTTGTATATATGATATACAAATGTGTGTATATAAATTTACATGTATATAGGTCAAAATCATTGTAGAGATTTTATTTAGGTGGAATAAAACATTGGATGATAAAGTGACGAGAATAAGATGTCTTGTATTAATGATAGTGCTGGTGGTAAAAGAGATAGAAAAGACATTGTATTTGGCAAAAATCAAGATGTAAGCAAATACTAGATTTGGTCAGTGGATGTATTGAGGACGTATATCTATATAATTAAGCTATAAAAATAAAAACTTTAAAATCCCTGCAAAAAAATAGAATGGAGTATGTCCACTCCAACTTTGTAAATACCTAAACATCCCATTATAGCTGAACAAAGAGTAATATGAAGAGAAACAGTAGTACCTTACATCTATATGGTGCTTTTTTACAGTTTTGTTTTCAATGAAAGTTTCTCATACATTATCTTATTTGCTTTCCACAGAAAAAACACAGATTAGGTATTGCAAGGATTATTAATCTCATTTTTATGTATTAGGAGCTGAGGTTTGAGAGGGTAGATAATTTGCTTAATACCACAGTTACGGAGACTGGATACAAACTCATGTCTGTTTAAATCCTGGTGTTAACACAAGTTCATATGCCCAATGCACAGTGAGGCCAAACAAACTGAAACATTGGAGTTTGGAGCAGAGAAAGGTTTATTGCAAGGCCATGCAAGGAGATGAGGTGGCTCATGCCCTAAAAAGCCTCGAGCTCCCAGAAGGTTTCAGCAAAGCACTTTTAAAAGCCAGCTGAGGGAGGGGGCATCACAGGGTATGTGATCAGCTTGTGCACAGTTTTCTGATTGGCTGATGGTGAGGTAGCTGGGTAGTGTCACAGGGGTTAACATTATCAGTCTTTAGGTTCTAGGAGGCTTGGGGCTATGTGCTCATGGTTTTCAAGTAGTTAACATCTTCCATTTGTTGGAGAGGGGTTTTTTTACATCTGCAAGACAACTCAGGAAATGTGCATCAAATACTATTATCTAGGTACTTCAGAGAGGAGCCAAAGCAGAGGATATGGGGGAAGGCCTGTCCCAGGAAGGCCCCCATGGGGTCCTGCTTGGTTATACTGGTTTTATGTTTTTGCCTGCCTATACTTTGCTGTCATTCATCATCACAACATGCCATCCCCATCAAAAGGCTAATAGAAAGTTCCACTTACAATAGGGTTGCCAGATTTAGCAAATAAACACACAGGACACTTAGTTAAATTTACATTTCAGATAAATAATATTTTTTTAGTATAATTATGTCCCATATATTGTACAGAAAATATTTACACTAAAATAAATTTTGTTGAAATTCAAAGTTAACTGGAAGTCCATTTTTTCTGACAACCCAAACCTACAACAATTATGGATGTTTTTATTCCTGATCAAACACCTCTTTGCTTTCAAATAGTAGCAGGTACTCCTAAATGAGAGTTAGGCATTTATGTGAACACTTTTGTCAGTCTAGACTGCCAACCTGAAAAAGCAAAAACTGACCAAACTTTATTATCTTTGTTCCCAATTGCAGATTGAAGAATACAATTCCCCCCTTTTCTTTGATACTCCTCAGTCTTGAAGAGAGCAAGTTTTGAACAAGAAAAGGAATAAAGGTTCAGATAAGGAGGTTAATCATAAACTTGACAGAGGTACCCACATTCCAGCCAACACCATTTTGAGAATGGCTGGTGGCATCTGAGTCTGACACAGTTACTCCATTTTTACTTCCAAATGCATTTCTCTCCTCAGTGACCAAAGCAAATGTCACCATTAGTGATTTTAATGCTTTTCTAGATATGAGACAATGCAAGAATTTGGGGTCATAAAATCTTCTGAAAATGTCTAGCTACCTGAAGGCCTGTTCTGTCAGTTTTTCCCAGAGCACAGAATGCCTCTTTCCTGATCTCCACCGTGAACTCCTTTCAGAGGCTGTTGAAAGTCAGCAGCTGCAGTGGAAAGGTAGATGGCAATTGCCAATTTTCAGCTGGTGGGGCCCCTTCATGGTCATAAATTTGACCATGGTTTTGGGGGCATTTCATCACAATTTCATCCCAGGGTGCTAGGAATGCTCATTCCCGGGTCTGGCAAAGATTTCATTGATAGGTCACTCAATGTGCTATCACTGGACTAGGCCTTATTAACAGTGCAAAAATCTCTGCACCACCTATCTTATTAGTCTCTTATGGTCCGGGAAAATATTTCCTCTTGTTGCTTCTTCCCATATCTAGAGTTAAAATATTACAATCATTGATCTCATATGGAACTATACATTATAATTTTATCAGAGGCTCAGTCACATATTTCTTAATGCAAGAAACAACAAAAAAGGCAATATAGGTTATAAGTTGTTGCAAATATCTCCTGGTTTCGGCCAGACTCAGGAGGGGATGTGTTAATTTCTTCTTTCCTGCAGCCATTCACAGGTGGACTGCGTCAGGATGTTCCCTGTAAGCTGAACAAACATATTCTAATTTAACATACAAACATGGGGGCAGGGTTCCCTGAGATGGGCCATTATGTATACTTTAAGCTATAGGCAACATCCCTTTAGTGATTAACTTGTAACAAAAGCAATAAGATACAAAGGTTAAGGTAAAAGAAACAGGTCTAATAGGGAGTCAGATTTCTTCTTCCCTATTACAATTCCCGACAGTCAGTGTCCATTCCACAATCTTGTGCGGAAAGGAGTGATGACAGCTCTTGGCTACTTCCTGCTGTATGGGGGCAGTGAAGGGTGATTGTGGAATGGAACTGAGAAACTTTGGGCAGGGAATATTAAACTCCTTAGCCTTGTTGTTATCTAATTTGTAATCGGACCTATCTATAAATTTTAACTTTCTGTGTCATAACTATACTTAGGGAGAAAGATTTTCTTACATCTGGATAAATACAGATTAAAAGCCAGTAATATTTCAGGCAAAAATCAAAAGTGACAACCATATTCATCAGTTTACTCAGTCCTATATAATTAATCCTTTTTACTAATAGTTTTATGAAGTCAAAGTTTCCATTACACTTTTAAAATATCTTCCCTAGTTTAGCAATATGATTTAAAAGTTATCAGAAACCTGTTTTTGTCAAAACATCCTTTCTATGACTCTTCTTGAAGAGGTGGCAGTTTTGCAAAGCATCAGCTTAGCTGCCTATGAATGATAAAGGTCTTAAAAAGGCAAGGTTAAAGATCTGATTACAATTCTTCACAAAGAAGCTTATCCAAGTTGTTGTGACATGCAACATTTTAAGAAAACAACTCAGACTATAATATTATACCAGGACATATACAAATTTCAGAAACTTTATATAATTTCTAGAATGTCTATATTAATAACATTTATTCATACTATGTAATCTGAGGAGGTTTATCACTCATTTGACAATGCTTTCTGTGTAATTTAGCATACTAAATTCTAGTCACTTTAATATATATATATATATTTTTTTTTTTCCTGAGTTGCCTCAGTGGCCCTCTGAAGAATCCCAAAGCTAGCTGAAGTCAAAAGAACTTTAATTAGAATTTGATAGGAAGTTCATCAAAAATATTAAAAAGGTTTTTTTTTTAACATTTGGTCAGATAGAATATTTAAGAACAAATACAGATCAGTTAAAGGAAAGATAGTTCACACAATCTGTTATCAAAAGCAGCATTCTAAGTAACCTTGTTCTCTTAGCAAAGAGGAACCAAGTCTGGTCCTGCACCAGTCTACTTTTAATAACAAAGTCCATTTACCCAATTAAGTTTAATCTAGTCTCAGCCTGACCATGCATAAAACTCCTTTTTACTCAAAGCATATATCCCACTTTCCTACTGTATAGTGAAATGTTTCATTTTTAGCAGCTTTAATTACATATTTAAATTAGAATCCCCAACTCTTAAAAACCTTAATTTCTAGTGAAAACCAAGAGGCAAGTAATAGTTACTAAAATCTGGAGAGACTATTTTAGATAATTTTCATAATGTAATTATTACTATATAGAGTTTACCTAAAAGCTCTTATCTCGTTTGCATTTAATTCACTCATAAAAATGTCATCATACCAAATTATTTTTCTTGCTGACAAATTTGCAACAGAGATAACAAAATTTCATTTAGCTTCTATTTTTTTTTAAGCACAGGGTGGCTGTTTTTATTTTTATTTATTTATTTATTTATTTATTTATAATATTTATTTATTTATTTATTTATGGTTGCATCAGGTCTTAGTTGCTTCATGCGGGATCCTTCATTGTAGCATAGGGGCTTCTCTCTAGCTGTGGCACATGGGATCCAGATTGTGTGGGCTCTGTAATTGTGGCACACAGGCTCTCTAGTTGTGGCATGTGTGCTTAGTTGCCCTGTGGCATGTGGGATCTTAGTTCCCCAACCAGGGACTGAACCCGTGTCCCCTGCATTGGAAGGCAGATTTTTAACTATGGGACCAACACAGAAATCCCTCATTTAGCTTCTATTAAACCTAGGTGCAGTGAAAGTATTATACTTAATGTTGATGACTCTAAAGACAGGTCTATATTAATCAAACCAACAAGCTTAAGCCACCTTCAATACCAGATATCAGTTTAGTACTGAATATTTTCCAGATGACATGAGCCTGAAATTCATTCTGGCCAGATTATTTCCTATTTCTGAGTATCTGTATAAGCACTTAATTTCCTTTAATTCAATTAAATAGAGCTCTTTACGAATTAAGTTTTGGCAATACCATACATCTACAACACACATATAGATACATAGGAACACAGAAACACAGAGCCCTCATAGTTCCAATTCCAAAATTTCAGCCCTGAGTCAGGTACAGCAATGTAATACCCATCAGTTTACAAAAGAGGTTGGATTAAAATTGGGTTTCTGGCAGATAGAACAAATCAAGGTCACTTGTACAGATGGTTAAATCTTTTTACTATTTTTTACAGAAAAGGAATATAGGATTTCTATTTATCCTTAACAAGTCAATTTCTAGGAGGAACCAAGATGGCAGAGTAGAAGGATGTGCTCTCACTCCCTCTTGCGAGAACACAAGAATCACAACTACCTGCTGGACAATCATCGACAGGAAGACACTGGAACTCACCAAAAAAGATACCCCACATCCAAAGACAAAGGAGAAGCCACAATGAGATGGTAGGAGGGGTGCAATCACAGTAAAATCAAATCCCATTACTGCTGGGTGGGTGACTCACAGACTGCAGAACACTTATACCACAGAAGTCCACCAACTGGAGTGAAGGTTCTGAGCCCCACGTCAGGCTTCCCAACCTGGGGGTCTGGCAACGGGAAAAGGAATTCGTAATGAATCAGACTTTGAAGGCTAGTGGAAATTGATTGCAGGACTTTGACAGGACTGGGGGAAACAGAAACTCCACTCTTGGAGGGCACACACAAAGTAGTGTGCTCATCGGGACCCAGGGAAGGAGCAGTGATCCTATAGGAGACTGAACCAGACCTACCTGCTAGTGTTGGAGGGTCTCCTGCAGAGGTGGGGGGTGGCTGTGTGTCACCATGAGGACAAGGACACTGACAGCAGAAGTTCTGGGAAGTACTTCTTGGCGTGAGCCCTCCCAGAGACTGCCATTAGCCCACCAAAGAGCCCAGGTAGATTCCAGTGTTGGGTTGCCTCAGGCCAAACAAACAACAGGTAGGGAACCCAGCCCCACCCATTAACAGACAAGTGGATTAAAGTTTTACTGAGCTCTGCCCACCAGAGCAACAGTCAGCTCTACCCACCACCAGTCCCTCCCATCAAGCCTCTTAGATAGCCTCATCCACCAGAGGGTAGAGAGCAGAAGTAAGAAGAACTATAATCCTGCAGTCTGTGGAACAAAAAACACATTCACAGAAAGATAGACAAGATGAAAAGGCAGAGGGCTATGTACCAGATGAAGGAACAAGATAAAACCCCAGAAAAACAACTAAATGAAGTGGAGATAGGCAACCTTCCAGAAAAAGAATTCAGAATAATGACAGTGAAGATGATCCAGGACCTTGGAAAAACAATGGAGGCAAAGATCGAGAAGATGCAAGAAATGCTTAACAAAGACCTAGAACAATTAAAGAACAAACAAACAGAGATGAACAATACAATAACTAAAATGAAAACTACACTATAAGGAAACAATAGCAGAATAACTGAGGCAGAAGAACGGATAAGTGACCTGGAAGACAGAATGGTGGAATTCAATGCTGCGGGACAGACTAAAGAAAAAACAATGAAAAGAAATGAAGACAGCTTAAGAGACCTCTGGGACAACATTAAATGCAACAACATTCGCATTATAGGGGTCCCAGAAGGAAAAGAGAGAGAGAAAGGACCAGAGAAAATATTTGAAGAGATTATAGTCGAAAACTTCCCTAACATGGGAAAGGAAATAGCCACCCAAGTCCAGCAAGCACAGTGAGTCCCATACAGGATAAACCCAAGGACAAACACGCCGAGACACATAGTAATCAAACTGGCAAAAATTAAAGACAAAGAAAAATTATTGAAAGCAGTAAGGGAAAAACGAAAAATAACATACAAGGGAACTCCCATAAGGTTAACAGCTGATTTCTCAGCAGAAACTCTACAAACCAGAAGGCAGTGGCATGATATACTTAAAGTGATGAAAGGGAAGAACCTACAACCAAGATTATTCTACCCAGCAAGAATCTCATTCAGATTCGATGGATAAATCAAAAGCTTAACAGACAAGCAAAAGCTAAAGGAATTCAGCACCACCAAACCAGCTCTACAACAAATGCTAAAGGGACTTCTCTAAGTGGGAAACACAAGAGAAGAAAAGGATCTACAAAAACAAACCCAAAACAATTAAGAAAATGGTCATAGAAACATACATATCAATAATTACCTTAAACGTGAATGGATTAAATGTTCCAACCAAAAGACACAGGCTTGCTGAATGGCTACAAAAACAAGACCCATATATATGCTGTCTACAAGAGACCCACTTCAGACCTAGGGACACATATGGATTGAAAGTGAGGGGATGGAAAAAGATATTCCATGCAAATAGAAATCAAAAGAAAGCTGGACTAGCTATACTCATATCAGATAAAATAGAGTTTAAAATAAAGAATGTTACAAGAGATAAGGAAGGACACTACATAATGATCAATGGATCAATCCAAGAAGAATATATAACAATTATAAATATATATGCACCCAACATAGGAGCACCTCAATACATAAGGCAAGTGCTAACAGCTAAAAAAGAGGAAATCGACAGTAACACAATAATAGGGGGGACTTTAACACCTCACTTACACCAATGGACAGATCATCCAAAATGAAAATAAATAAAGAAACAGAAGCTTTAAATGACACGGTAGACCAGATAGATTTAATTGATATTTATAGGACATACCATCCAAAAACAGCAGATTACACTTTCTTCTCAAGTGCACACTCAACATTCTCCAGGATAGATCACAGCTTGGATCTCAAATCAAGCCTCAGTAAATTTAAGAAAGTTGAAATCATATTAAGCATCTTTTCTGAGCACAGCACTATGAGATAAGAAATGAATTACAGGGAAAAAACCGTAAAAATCACAAACACATAGAGGTTAAAAAATACGTTACTAAATAGCAAAGAGGTCACTGAAGAAATCAAAGAGGAAATTAAAAAAAAATATCTACAGACAAATGACAATGAAAATACGAGGATCCAAAACCTATGGGATGCAGCAAAAACAGTTCTAAGAGGGAAGTTTATAGATATACAAGCCTACCTCAAGAAACATGAAAAATCTCAAGGAAACAATCTAACCTTACACCTAAAGGAACTAGAGAAAGAAGAACAAACAAAACCCAAAGATAGCAGAAGGAAAGAAATCATAAAGATCAGAGCAGAAATAAATGAAATATAAACAAAGAAAACAATAGCAAAGATCAATAAAACTAAAAGCTGGTTCTTTGAGAAGATAAACAAAATTGATAAACTATTAGCCAGACTTAATCAAGAAAAAGAGGGAGAGGACTCAAATCAATAAAATCATAAATGAAAAAGGAGAAATTACAACAGACACTGCAGAAATACAAAGCATCCTAAGAGACTACGACAAGCAACTCTATGCCAATAAAATGGACAACCTGGAAGAAATGGACAAATTCTTAGAAAGGTATAACCTTCCAAGACTGAACCAGGAAGAAACAGAAAATATGAACAGACCAATCACAAGTAATGAAATTGAAACTGTGATTAAAAATCTTCCAACAAACAAAAGTCCAGGACCAGATGGCTTCACAGGTGAATTCTATCAAACATTTAGAGAAGAGCTAACACCCATCCTTCTCAAACTCTTCCAAAATATTGCAGAGGAAGGAACACTCCCAAACTCAATCTATGAGGCCACCATCACCCTGATACCAAAACCAGACAAAGATACTACAAAAAAAGAAAATTACAGACCAGTATCACTGATGAATATAGATGCAAAAATCCTCAAAAAGACACTAGCCAACAAAATACTAGCAAACGTAATCCAACAACACATTAAAAGGATCATACACCATGATCAAGTGGGATTTATCCCAGGGATGCAAGGATTCTTCAATATACGCAGATCAATCAATGTGATACACCATATTAACAAATTGAAGAATAAAAACAATATAATCATCTCAATAGATGAAGAAAAAGCTTTTGACAAAATTCAACACCGATTTATGATAAAAACTCTAAAGAAAGTGGGCATACAGGGAACCTACCTCAACATTATAAAGGCCATATATCACAAACCCACAGCAAACATCATTCTCAATGGTGAAAAACTGAAAGCATTCCCTCTAAGATCAGGAACGAGACACGGATATCCACTCTCACCACTATTATTCAACATAGTTTTGGAAGTCCTAGCCATGGAAATCAGAGAGGAAAAAGAAATAAAAGGAATACAAATTGGAAAAGAAGAAGTAAAACTGTCACTGTTTGTAGATGACATGATACTATACATAGAGAATCCTAAAAATGCCACCAGAAAGCTACTAGAGCTAATCAATGAATTTGATAATGTTGCAGGATACAAAATTAATGCACAGAAATCTCTTGCATTCCTACACACTAATGATGAAAAATCTGAAAGAGAAATTATGGAAATACTCCCATTTACCATTGCAACAAAAAGAATAAAGTACCTAGGAATAAACCTACCTAGGGAAACAAAAGACCTGTATGTAGAAAACTATAAGACACTGATGAAAGGAATTAAAGATGATAGCAACAGATGGAGAAATATACCATGTTCTTAGATTGGAAGAATCAATATTGTGGAAATGACTATACTACCCAAAGCAACCTACAGATTCAATGCAATCCCTATCAAATTACCAATGGCACTTTTTACGGAACTAGAACAAATCATCTTAAAATTTGTATGGAAACTCAAAAGACCCTGAATAGCCAAAGCAGTCTTGAGGGGAAAAAACGGAGCTGGAGGAATCAGGGTCCCTGACTTCAGACTATACTACAAAGCTACAGTAATCAAGGCAATACGGTACTGGCACAAAAACAGAAACATACATCATTGGAACAAGACAGAAGCCCAGAGATAAGCCCATGCACCTATGGTCAACTAATCTATGACAAAGGAGGCAAAGATATACAATGGAGAAAAGACAGTGTCTTCAATAAGTGGTGCTAGGAAAACTGGACAGCTACATGTAAAAGAATGAAATTAGAACACTCCCTAACACCATACACAAAAATAAACTCAAAATGGATTCGAGACCTAAATGTAAGACCGGACACTATAAAACTCTTAGAGGAAAACATAGGAGGAACACTCTTTGACATAAATCACAGCAAGATCTTCTTTGATCCACCTCCTAGAGTAATGGAAATAAAAACATAAATAAACAAATGGGACCTAATGAAACTTCAAAGCTTTTGCACAGCAAAGGAAACCATAAACAAGACGAAAAGACAACCCTCAGAATGGGAGAAAATATTTGCAAACGAACCAAGGGACAAAGGGTTAATCTCCAAAATATATAAACAGCTCATGCAGCTCAATATTAAAGAAACAAACAACCCAATCCAAAAATGGGCAGAAGACCTAAATAGACATTTCTCCAGAAAAGACATACAGACGGCCAAGAAGCACATGAAAAGCTGCTCAACATCACTAATTATTACAGAAATGCAAATCAAAACTACAATGAGGTATCACTCACACCAGTCAGAATGGGCATCATCAGAAAATCTGCAATCAACAAAAGCTGGAGAGGGTGTGGAGAAAAGGGAACCCTCTTGCACTGTTGGTGGGAATGTAAATTGATACAACCACTATGGAGAACAGTATGGAGGTTCCTTAAAAAACTAAAAATATGGGGCTTCCCTGGTGGCGCAGTGGTTGAGAGTCTGCCTGCCAATGCAGGGGACACGGGTTCGAGCCCTGGTTTGGGAAGATCCCGCGTGCCGCGGAGCAACTGGGCCCGTGAGCCACAATTGCTGAGCCTGCGCATCTGGAGCCTGTGCTCCGCAACAAGAGAGGCCGCGATAGTGAGAGGCCCGTGCACCGCGATGAGGAGTGGCCCCCGCTCGCCGCAACTAGAGAAAGCCCTCGTACAGAAATGAAGACCCAACACAGCCATAAATAAATAATAAATATTAAAAAAAAAAAAAAACTAGAAATAGAATTACCATATGATCCAGCAATCCCACTACTGGGCATATACCCAGAGAAAACTATAATTCAAAAAGACACATGCACCCTAATGTTCATCGCAGCACTATTTACAATAGCCAGGGCATGGAAGCAATCTAAATGCCCATCAACAGACGAATGGATAAAGAAGTTGTGGTACATATATACAATGGAATATTACTCAGCCATAAAAAGGAATGAAATTGAGTCATTTGTTGAGACGTGGATGGATCTAGAGACTGTCATACAGAGTGAAGTAAGTCAGAAAGAGAAAAACAAATATCGTATATTAACACATGTATGTGGAACCTAGAAAAATGGTATAGATGAACCGGTTTTCAGGGCAGAAGTTGAGACACAGATGTAGAGAATAAACGTATGGACACCAAGGGGGCAAAATGGCGGTGGGTTGGGGATGGTGGTGTGCTGAATTGGGTGATTGGGATTGACATGTGTACAATGATGTGTATAAAATTGATGACTAATAAGAACCTGCAGTATAAAAAAACACACAAACAAAAAAGAAACAACTAATACTAAACTTTCTTTGGGTTATTTGTATGGAAATATGTTAATATAAATGTTTCAGACATTACATGAAATTTCTAAAATATGTTCTTATATGTTCTGGTGTAATGTTATAAGTCATAATTCTAGTTATTACTTTAAAATGTATTTCTCAGAAATAACTAAAAAAAAAAAGTCAGTTTCTAAATTACTTTACCCTCTTTTCAAAATTTGCATTTTAAATAGATGACAGAGATAAGGGTTCCGGAGAAGACAAGATAGGACGTTTGCATCTCAAAGATAAAGGCAATTTCTCCTAGGATGACATTGTCTCCCTTTTGTTTAATACTTACAAGCCTCTTAAAATAAATAGGGAAGGTTTTGGGAGTGGTAAAAGGATTGGTGGGTTTTGGATTATTTTTCGAGCCACACCTCTGGTCTTGTCAAGATTAGATTTGTAAAACAAGGACAGTTTTGTTTTTTTTTCCCAAAGAATTTATTGGCTACCTCAATGATATTGAAGGACTGACATACTCATTTACCTATGCTGGAATGTTTTACTTTTCCTCGTTTAGCTTAGGGGAGAAGGCCTTCCCCCCAAAATTCCTATCTGGCTCTGAATATCAGCTATGGTTAGTTTAGTTAGAGCAGTGGCCTCCCATTTTGGTAATCTATTTACAAACACTTTTGGGGATCTTCCCTAGGTTTAAGAAATTTGTGCCTTATATTTAGACACTCTATAACACTTTTTACTTGATAATCATTGGCTAGATTCCTTCATCCAAGCCCAGAACCTCGATATTCCACATTCCAGGATCTACTAAGCCTTCTGTTTTAGCTTCAGATTTTATCTGTTCCTTTCCGCTTTCGGTTAGAACCATTTGGTCATGAGGGTGGTTCCCTTGCCCCTTGAGAAACAGAGTGGCCCCTAACTTAATTAATAAATCTCTTCCCATTAAAGGGATGGGACAATCAGGCACAAACAGAAAGGAATGTAAAAACAGCTGGCCATTGATCTTGCACAGAAGGGGTTCCACGAAAGTGTGCCCCTGCATTTTCCCTGACACCCCCATTACATACTCTTTATGGTTGCTAGGGTTTCCATTCTTTTGGGTTAAGAATGAAAAGGTTGCACCAGAGTCTATCATTTGGGCCTTTTGCATATTTCTCTGGGCGTGTTCAGCCTTTTGGGCCACATCCCTATTATTGAAAACCGAATAAGCCAATTGGAACAAATCGTTTATCAGAGTCTGAGGAGCAGTAGTTGTTTCCTGAATTTTGTGCCTATGTCTGGGGCAGACTGGGCTATGAAATGCATAGCCAAAAGGGCCTGACCCACGGGGGAGGAGGGATTCATGTTCCTATACTCCCTAAAAGCCTCCACTAGTCTCCCTTAGAAGACTGCAGAATTTTCATCCTGTCCCTGTTGGACCTCTTTCACCTTTTTATAATTAACAGACTTTACTATAAGTTTCTTCATACCCTTATGAAGCTTATGAATTAAAGTCTGGCTGAGGGAACATTCCCAGTAGTTTAGAGGGTTTTTTTTTTTTAATGTTATTCCTGCATCCCTTTTTTCTTCAGTTACAAGCAACACAGATTGATTAGATAAGCTCCAGAGAGCCCAGGTAGATCATTTACATCTAAAAGGCGCAAGAAGAGAAATGCAAATTCCTCTTCTAACTACTTATACAAAACCCAGCCATATTGGGCTATTTTCAGGGCACTTTTTTTTTCCAGTTCCCAAATATCCACCTCAGTTTAAACAAACAAATAACAGTAATAAATAGATACAATAAATAATACATATCATCTGCTCACATTCGTATGCCTGTCTTTCAGCAGAACCAGGAAGAAAAAAAGGGATTTGGACTCAGGTACCAAGACACTCATTTGCATAGACATACATACACCCCCAAGATAAAAGCAATTGCAAAAGACCCACTTTGATATAATAGCTGAGCCATTAGGGGCTTTGCCTTCCAGATCTCAGGGAGTACTGAGGCATTTTCTTTCATTTAGGGAGCATACCTAAAGATCTCTTGTTTTTACAAAAGCACCCCAGGGGACTGTAAAATGGAACAGAGCTCTGATCATCCATACTTAATTATTCATGGCCAGTGTTGTCAAAAATCGAGCAAACAGCAATTCAAATCAGTCTCTCAGGGTCACAGTTCCCTAGCCCCAAGAAAGGAAGAAAATGCCAAGCAACACTCTGCCGCAGGTGAAACCAACACAATAGGGAAGGATACCCTGTTGTCATCACACACGAGTCCCATTATTCACCAAAGACGTCTCTGGCCAATGCAAGTACTAACACACACACAAACAACAAACACATGATCCCACAAACAAAGAATTAGATAAGGCGTAGCTCAGGAATTCCACCTCCATTCCCAGATGGAGGCTCCAGAACGGTCTGTCTCCTGAAAAAGAATGGACCACGAGTGGTTCACCCCAAAATGATACACACAGAAACACAAACAACAACTAAGCTACAGTCACACAGGGAGAAAACCAGAGGAGGTGTAGTCTAAAATTCCACTTCCATTCCCAAAGGAGGCCTCCAAACAAATTGGCCCGGCTCTCAAAAAGCAAATGAACCGGTTCCCAAATTGGGTGGAGTCCAACAACAATTCCCCTCTCCAACAGGGTACCCCAATCAAATGCAAAACAAGTTGGCTTGTCCCATAGAGGGAAAGCCCAAATTGAGGGGGGAAACTGTTCCTGGTTGTACACACTGGAGCAACTTACTCAAGTGGCTGACTTCCCGCAAGGGAAGCAGCCCAAATGGAGAGGAGAGAATTCCCAGCCTGTGCAAGCTGGAGTGACTCACCCAATGACATGGAATGTGGACCACAGCTCCAGACATTTCTCGGCTCCAAACAACCTCATGCCATGGGTGGCCAGCACCTGTCGGGGACAGTCCCTCCGAGATCCCTGCAGCAAAATGGGCTCCGGCAGCTCCTGGGGGCTCAGGGAAGGGATTGCCCTAGGCTGGGGTCAACCTGCCACGGGCACGGACTCCTGGCTAGCTGGCCAAAATGGCCAGCTATGTGAGACTGATGAACCCAAGTTCGTGTGCTCGACGCACAGTGAGGCCAAACAAACTGAAAGGTCGGAGCTTGGAGCAGAGAAAGGTTTATTACAAGGCCATGCAAGGAGATGAGGTGGCTCATGCCCTAAAAAGCCTCGAGCTCCCAGAAGGGTTTCAGCAAAGCACTTTTAAAAGCCAGCTGAGGGAGGGGGCATCACAGGGTATGTGATCAGCTTGTGCACAGTTTTCTGATTGGCTGATGGTGAGGTAGCAGGCTGGTGTCACAGGGGTTAACATTATCAGTCCTTAGGGTCCAGGAGGCCTGGGGCTATGTGCTCATGGTCTTCAAGTAGTTAACATCTTCCATTTGTTGGAGAGGGGTTTTTTTACATCTGCAAGACAACTCAGGAAATGTGCATCAAATACTATTATCTAGGTACTTCAGAGAGGAGCCAAAGCAGAGGATATGGGGGAAGGCCTGTCCCAGGAAGGCCCCCATGGGGTCCTGCTTGGTTATACTGGTTTTATGTTTTTGCCTGCCTATACTTTGCTGTCATTCATCATCACAACATGCCATCCCCATCAAAAGGCTAATAGAAAGTTCCACTTACAATAGGGTTGCCAGATTTAGCAAATAAACACACAGGACACTTAGTTAAATTTACATTTCAGATAAATAATATTTTTTTAGTATAATTATGTCCCATATATTGTACAGAAAATATTTACACTAAAATAAATTTTGTTGAAATTCAAAGTTAACTGGAAGTCATATTTTTTCTGACAACCCAAACCTACAACCATTATGGATGTTTTTATTCCTGATCAAACACCTCTTTGCCTTCAAATAGTAGCACGTACTCCTAAATGAGAGGTAGGCATTTACGTGAACACTTTTGTCAGTCTAGACTGCCAGCCTGAAAAAGCAAAAACTGACCAAACTTTATTATCTTTGTTCCCAATTGCAGATTGAAGAATTACCAAAAGAACTGAATATTTTCTGCACATTACCATAAAGACACCAGCTGTGTGTATACAGTAATAACATTAAGGGAAAATTCTATTTGCCAGGCTTATTTTTCATTTTCAGTTTGAATTATAAGATATGGCTGTACATATTGATCACATTTGCTGGGTAATTGTGCAATTACTACTTTTATGTTTGCTGTATCTGAGTGAGCCACAGGTTGTATGTTTCACAATAGTGATTTATTGTATCACTCTAAATTATTAGAAAATAAAAACTTCTAATGCATTTCTCTCCCAACAAATGGTGTTTATACTATAGAATGTTTTGTTTGGCATCCACTGCCAAAATGTTAACATATTTTCCATTTGTGTTATGCTTAATTTTGAGGGACGTGTGATGTTTTTGCTTGCATTCAGAATCAGAAAAGGTAATACTATGTTGAGTAAGGGGACTACTTTTTATGAGAAAAGAGATTTGTGTGACAGTTTTTATTTCTGGGTTTGAGAGAGCCTGACTTGTCCTTCTGTAGGGATTTTTATGTCCTTGGGCAGTCTGGCATGCCATTCAGGAGGGCTTCCTGCTACGTTGCACTGGATGGCTCAACCTCTGGAGTTCTTTTCTCTTCTAGGTCAAGATCAGGCAATTGGTCCAGGACCTAGGTCTCGACATATTCATTATATCATCTACCATCATAATTAATTGTATTGCTGTCTTTAGTCATGTTATATTGCCTAGATTTTTTAATGTTCTTTTAGATTATCTCTATATGACAGTTAAATAATTGATTTTTTTTTTAGCTTAGTGAGGTAAATTAGTCAAATAGGTCAAATGTAGATACAAATAAACCTGATTGTTGGACTGTATTGTTCATGTTTAAAGTTCTTTTGTGGGCTAGTTTTTGTGGAGTGAGGATTTATTAGAGTCAAGGGGTCAGTGATTACATTGAAACTAGAAGCCCAACTTCCATTTATTTTTTAGGTTTATTTTAATGAATGGTGTGAATAATTTTACAGGAAGATACTTACTATGCTGACTTTTTCAAACATTTTTCTTTTTTAAAAACTGTCTCCAGGGCAAACATACCTCATCTTAGCATCTAAAATATATTCTCAGAAGACAAAACTTGGGATATTTTTTTGGTCAATTGCTGTTGCATAAATATAGCATACTATATTTTGTATCTATTGTCAGTGAACAAGGGAGAAGGACTATTCCCATCTACCAACGAGATTCATTTTATCAGTAAACAATTAGAAGCCTCAGAGAAATTTATATTTAATCCAAAATGATTTTAAAATGCTTACCTTGATATTTATACCACATACTATTCTTTAAAATTTATCCTCCCTAGGGAAGAAGTAATAATGTGTGCATGTGTGTGTGTGTGATAAATTAAAACCAGAAATTACTAAAAGCAAAAACTTTGATGGATGAAAGGTTTCCAGTGAGAGAAAGCTAATTCTGAACAACAATTATTTTCTGTGGAAGACATTATATTATTTTACAACACAGAGGTGACTTACAATTCTTCTTAAGAATCTCTGTTAATCAAAAACATCAAAAAGTACCAACAAATTACAGAGTGGAGTATACATTTACAATACATACATATGACAAAGGATTCATATCCAAAATATACAACAAATTCCTACAAATCAATAAGAAAATGACAAACAACATAATTTTCAAAAACAAACAACAACAAGCAGGTTCAAAATTATGACATTTCACAGAAGAAAATTTCCAAATGGCCATCAAACACATATAAGGATGATGAACCTCATCAGGGAAATTCAAGTTAAAATCACAGTGCGATTCTATTGCACAATCACCATAATGATTTAAATGAAAAAGACAGACAATACCAAGTTTTGATAGGGATATGAAGTAATTGAACCATTCATACACTGTTGGCTTGAAGTAAAAGTGACACAACCACTTTGGAAAACTGTTTGCAGTGTTTATTAAAGTTGAGCACATGCATATCTTATGGTTCAACAAATCCACTCCTAAGTTTAAACTTAACAGATATGCATGGGTGTGTATGTGTACTAAAGGTCACGTCCTAGAATGTTTATATCAGCACAATTCATAGCTGGCAAAAATCGGAAACAATCCTAATTTTCATCAACAAAGAGTGGATATATAAATAATAATATGGCATACATTGGCATAGTATGCAATAATGAAATTAAATTAACTGCTGCTACTTGCAACAGATGGATGAATCTCAGCAACATAATTTTGGATAAAAGAAACCAAAACCAAAAAATTATATAACTGTATGATTTTGTATTTAAAGTTTAAAAATTGAAAAATGTTAAATGACATTTATTGAAGGCAGAATAGTGCTTAACTTTGTGTGGGGGTAGCAGGTGATTAGAAGGGGATAGAAGGGAGACTTTTGGGGTGTTGCATATATCTTCATATGAATGGTGGTTTCATAGGTGTATTCACTTTATAAACATTCATTGATCTGTATGCTCATCACATGTATTTTTCTGAATGTATGCTTCACTTAAAAAAAAATTTAAGAACAAGAGAAGTTCACAGAAATGAACAGAGAAAACAGAACAGGTGATGAAGATATCAGAAAGATAGTTAGAATTGTCATTATGAGGTCATGAACATTTGTATGACTATCTTGTAAATCTACCTTTCAATTATATTATACCTATCATTAGGCTATTATTGAAATAGCCTGAAACTGTCCATGGATCTCAAGTTATGCTCTCACTAGGGCAATTTTTCAGTCAATCACTGTTGTGTGGGACTGGTCTGTTAAATTCAATGTTTTGTGTAGCAGCAAAAACAACACTAAGGCTATGCAGAATTTTAACCACATTTCTACACACTTCCATCACATCTAGCTATGTCATAGATGTGAAATTAGCAGAGCATGGAAGTCTTTATGCTCTGCTAAGATATGTGCTCCTAAAAATTATTTATATGGAAGCTTGGAAGTTGAGTCATATTTTTATAACTATTTTATGTTGATTACAGTGTGCAAAGACCAATACAGGGAGATTTCTGTTGTTACAAAAAAGTCCAAAACCCAAAAAACACTATTCTCTGGTTTTGACAAAGAATTCATCAACAAGCAGGGAGCAGATGTTGTTAAAAATTTTAGCCCAGAGAAAGACACTGCCCAGTGTATAATTGGATTCCACCTGATGCATAATTAGTAGTTTTATATCTCCTTTTACTTTATTTTGACACCTGAGAAATTTAATGAGAGAATACTGTTGAGAAACCCCAAGCATTCAACCTCTCTTCACCCTTAAAACTGTAGACTTGAAAATTAATTGGTTTGTAACACACGATTTTACTTTGTATATTTAAACAGAATTTAGATTCTACTAATAGGCAAGTCACATGTGAGAGTCATACAAAATATACTTACTTTCGAGGCAACTGAATTAACCGTATTGGAAGGATGTGAGAGATGTGAGTCATTCCAATTATATGGATCTATATCAAGTTAAATATGATGAATGTTTGTAATCATATCATAAATGTAATGAATGTTTGCAATATATACCATTATATATTGCAAATATTCTTCATATTTATGATATATATGATATGTATATGATAACATGGTTTACATACATGATGTATATAACTTGGCTAATACCTCTCAATAGTTTATCACAATTAGTTCTTAACTTTTGTATTAGAAATGCAAATCTGTATATATTTGCTCACATGTGAAAACCAGCAGGAGTCGTCTCATTAAAGCAAGTTTCTTGGAATTAGAGATTAATATTATACTGATATATGTGTCACTATTTAACAGACCATAAAGATAATATACAAATGTTTGTAATACCCAACTTTAATACATAAAAGACAAACTGAGATAAAATTAGATCTGCCAACCTTATATTTTCCACCTAGAATCATAGAAACACAGGAATAATGAAGTACTAAAACTCAAACATAACTTCCCATCAATGCCTATCTTGACTCTATAACAACCATACAAGCCACAGACCCTCTGTTTGCACATGTCTAGTAGCACAGAACTCACTATTACTTCCCCAGGAATCTCACCACTTTTCAGAGAGCTGTAATTTTTAGACAGGTCTTTTTCATGTTGCAGCAAAGACTGCTAATTGGATAATATGTATTTGTTTTCCTCTTCTTTATTAACATAATGCCTAAATCAAGGACAGCTGCATAATTTGCAGGGCCCAGCTGCAAAATGAAAATGCAGGGCCTTGACTGAGGATAGGAAAGTCAACCTTCCTTTCTCTTGGGCCCCTGGTTCCAACTCATTACATACGAGGCAAATCCCAAGAGACTGCAACCTCCCTACGGTTGCGGATGTGCTTGAAACCTGGGTTGGGGGTGGGCAAGAGACTCCTACCTGGCTGTCCGTTGAGCTCTCACGCTAGGGTCCAGATGTTCACTGCTTCACCGGGCCCTGAGATGCCTTGGCCTGAACATTCAACCCTAACTTTCCCCACACTCTTACAGAGGCCCTACTTGGAATGGAGGGCAGTGGTGGAACACGGACCTTTCCCCCACCAGCACTTCCCCTACAGCACTTAGTGCGGAGAGCAGCAGCAGTAGAGGCAGGAACAAAGAGAGGGAGCCCGAGAAACCGTCCTCAGAAGCCAGGGAGGAGGCAAGAGGCGTGACCGCTTGTGAGTCAGCGCGCTCCAAGCCCCAAGCGCATGCTCCATTGTCCCATCAGACTTCACTTATAAAACATAAATTTAAATATAAAAAATATTAAGATTTTAAGCCGGCAACTTTGGAGCCTTAAATCTCAAGCACAGTGTTCGTCTGAGTTCATGGCTCTGTGGAACTGACCTGCTCTCACACCTACAAAGGGTCACAACTTCCTCTAAATCAAAGGATTAAAACTATGTGTTAATTGTGTTGGAACAGAAAGAAACTGGGTCCTTAATGATTTTATGTAGCCTCCATACTAGCCCTGGGCTGCTTATTTCCAAATGTCTTTAACAAAAAGAATAACCTATATTTTGGCCTTTGTTACCAACCACTAAATGCAATTCTTAATTAATACACATTAAAGTTACATTTACCTCCCTATTGCTTCCACACTTTGGTTCTTGTTATATTAAGATAATAAATAAACACACAAATATATAACAACATGACTTGTAAAGCTTGCTTACAATGAGCCTGCCACATTTTCTGTACATGCTCTGCTGCGACTGATTTTATTATTTCTGCTAATGTAACTTTTCACCATTTCTCCCATATAATTCTCACTTTTTCCATTTCCCTTTACTCAGTCATCATTGAACTAAATCTCAGGCCATGTCTGAACAGATCAGAATAGTAGTTCACCAGAGTAAAGGAAAGAAAAATAAATAACCATCATGTTGCCAAATGCCAACTCTAAATCTTTAACTATTTTTATCCTCCTCTGGCCTCTGATTTTGCAATATATTGGGTTGGCATTATGTATATGCAACCCAAGATTGAACTGTTTGTTATTCTCATCCTTTCCATTTATGTATCTTTGAGTCTTCCATTAGATCTTTAAATGAATATGGCAATCTGAAACATTAAATGGCTAATTTTGATTTTCTTTTCTTCCTAATCTATATTTTCTACATTTTCAACAATGAGTATTTTTGTTATAAACACCTGATTAGATGACAATGGCCCCATAATGCTTTTAAGTTTTCAGTCTGCCAATTTTTCTATGTTATTCCTTAAACACAGAGGTATCATTTTCTAGGTATCCTTTTTAATACTTCAGAGTCCTGAAACTGAAAGGACGCACATCCTAAAACCAGCTTCACTATCTAAGCGCATAGATCATGGTGTGTGAGGTCTGGGAGATTCTTGACAAGGATGGTAAATTAGTAAGAGCTTAGGTAAAATGAGCTCTAAAGTTCACTGTCCAGGTATAGATATTTTACCAGCACCTGATAGGAGATTTACCTAAGATCTCCACACTAAAGCTACAGTAACTATATAACCTATTAGTAATAGCACTCTTCCCATTAAATGCCATTTTACTGTTGACTAATAATAAAAGCAAGGTCAAGATTCAGTTCTAGTATCTTAGTTCTTTTTGGAAATAAGTGCAGTAATTTAGAACCCACAAGCTGTAAGAAATGTTCAGCAAATGTTAAATCCCTTGGTTCCCCAAAGCATTGACAACAGGGGTGTGATTTTTATGTGCCCCATCTGGAATCAAGAACTGAGAGTATAGTAACTGGATTGTAATCTTATTTGGTGTTTCCAGACTGCACAATTGCATCAAACTTTTTCTAATTATTTTATACATATCAGTTATTATATTAATATTCACTTATTCAATTCAGACAAAAACACACTGATGAGGCTTTATTAATATTGCCATAGTAATAAATATATGTGATTTAAATATTTCCAAAGAAATAATAAAGTACCTGTCCAAGGGAAAACACTAAGAGTAAAAGAAAGTTTCTATTAGAATAAAAAAATCCTAGCTCTCTAAAGTTATATAGTGAGTCTGTATCATTGTGATAATATTTCAGAGATATGAAAGAATGAATAAAAATAGGCATAATCTAGTTAAGATTCCAGGATATCAGCCCATGGATACAGAAGATTGTGAATGTCATTCTAAGTGAAATGAAAAATTGAAAGAGCTATCCAAAAAAGGTAATGACTCAAAACAAATTTTGATTTAGAAATACCATTTACCATTCAACAAATATATCTTGAGTGCTTATTGTACACAAGGTCCTGTGGGAGTTACAGAGATTCATACAAATCCAACCCTGATTTTCAGAAACGGCGGAAGGTCACATGTAAACAAAGACTTTACTTGCACCAAAATATTCACAATTTATCTATACAAAGGGCAGGGGAAGGACAACGGTTGAACACTACAGAGGATAGAAAAGTCAGCTTTACATATCCCTAAGTGGGACATGAATAAGAACTAAAAAATGTAAGCAATCTATGAAGCATAATTTAGTGATTTAATGAAATACATACACACACACACATCAGCCTTGATGGTGACTTTTGACCTCCACAGCTTTAATTCATCCAGCATACAAATTCACCTCTTCCTCATTTCCTCCTTTTGTGTTAATTAAATCCTACCACATTTTGTATTTACCAAATCCTACCAAAACTCAACTGTTTATTATGGAAGTAAGAAATTACAATTTTAAAAATGCATTTATTTATTCACAGGCAAAGCAGACATTATTTTAATTGGTCTTCTCAGGGCATTCTCACCTTCTCCCTATATGAATTGTGTGTGTGTGTGTGTGTGTGTGTGTGTGTGTGTTTGTGAGCACACATGTGTGTCTGTTTGTTTTCAGATTCCTATCCATTATCTTTAAGGCATGATAAAAGTCACACTGAGTTTATGAAATTGTTGAATTCAAGGATGAAAGAGTCCATGAAATCTCTTCAAGTTTCGATGAGAAAGATACAGTCTAAACTCAGTTTGAGTATAAACTGAATTGCCAGAGATAACATGATAACTGTATGACCAAAATGTGACTAAGACTCTTACCTCCTCTTTGACATTCCAACATTATTTTCCCTACTTTGGCACATGTGAGGTAAATTTTACTTTCAAACTTGACCTTTCATTGCTTATTATAATAGGGATTGTTAAATATCTGAATGGATTACTGAGGGAAATGGTAAAAATGTGGACCTTTTACAACAGAAAAGTATTTTTGTATAGGTTGTATTAACGACTTTCTCCTACAGTATGTAGGACCAGACCACGTTTCAAAGCCATTTTGACTTTCTGCATTTATTATTTCATCCTTGTTATTATCATCAAAGACAGGAGATGAAATGATTTATATGATTTTTGAAAACAATTCCTTTCTAATTTATATCTGTCCTCAGAAGGTAACTAATTTCCATAATAAGATTCATAACATATTTAAGCTTTAAATTTTATAAAAGATCAAATTAACTTTAAAAATCTACTGAACAAGTAGCTTTGATATCAGTTCACCTCTTTAAAATCTAAGCCCAATTTCACTATTAAAAGAAAGGGCAGTACTTTTAATGGGAATATGATCTTAATTAATTTTTTTCTCCAGAAAACATCACATGAAACTATAAAAATGATTAGCCATTGGTCCATGTGAGGGGGAAAGAAAGCTAAATTTACCCAAGTCATGATATTTCAGTTTTAAAAATAAGGTCAAGGCATTTACAAATTTCATGGGAGAAAAACCTATTCTAAAATATTAAACTACACACACATACACAGAAACCAGGACCTCCTCTTTATTTTTTTTTATTTATTTTTTTTTAGGACCTCCTCTTTAGATTGAAACTTCAAATCTGCAATTTGATTCAATAAAGTCTGTAATACACTACTTGGAAAAAATATTGGTTTGCTATATATACTACAGAAACTTGTCCTGCATCCTTGAGAATTTTTTTCATGCTTTAACTCTGTGTCTATCTATATAGCCAAAGTACAATTTTGTTTACTACTAGTTGTCTGTAAAGGCAGCCTTTGAAAATAAGACCTATATTTGATTTTGATTTCCTAGAAAAAAGTGACTGAAATAAATTTAAGTTCTATTTGGCTTAAAAATGTAACTATTTTCAAAGGGTTATGGTGGGTGGATTCAGATTCCTACATACATTTAGATATATCAAGGTTGGTTTAAAATGTATGTAATAGTCATATAAATTTTGATTTTATATCACAAATTTTCTAAAACTATAAATAATTTGATTTGAGCAATTTATTTTCCTTAACTGTCATTTAAGACATAATTTTAAATGAGGAATGACTTTGTGAAGCACTTTTAAAAAGTACTGGCAACAGAGATAAACCCATGCACATATGGTCACCTTATCTTTGATAAAGGAGGCGAGAATATACAATGGAGAAAAGACAGCCTCTTACATAAATGGTGCTGAGAAAACTGGACAGCTACATGTAAAAGAATGAAATTAGAACACTTCCTAACACCATACACAAAAATAAACTCAAAATGGATTAAAGACCTAAACGTAAGGCCAGACACTATCAAACTCTTAGAGGAAAACATAGGAAGAACCCTCTTGGACATAAATCACAGCAAGATCCTTTTGACCCACTTCCTAGAGAAATGGAAATAAAAACAAAAATAAACAAATGGGGCCTAATGAAACTTAAAAGCTTTTGCACAGCAAAGGAAACCATAAACAAGATGGAAAGACAACCATCGGAATGGGAGAAAATATTTGCAAATGAAGCAACTGACAAAGGATTAATCTCCCAAATATACAAGCAGCTCATGCAGTTCAATATCACAAAAACAAACAACCCAATCCAAAAATGGGCAGAAGACCTAAATAGACATTTCTCCAAAGAAGATATACAGATTGCCGACAAATACATGAAACAATACTCAACATCACTAATCATTAGAGAAATGCAAATCAAAACTACAATGAGGTATCACCTTACACCAGTTAGAATGGCCATCATCAAAAAATCTCCAAACAATAAATGCTGGAGAGGGTGTGGTGAAAAGGGAACCCTCTTGCACTATTGGTGGGAATGTAAATTGATATAGCCACTATGGAGAACAGTATGGAGGTTCCTTAAAAAACTAAAAATAGAACTACCATATGACTCAGCAATCCCACTACTGGACATATGCCCTGAGAAAACCATAATTCAAAAAGAGACGTGCACCACAATGTTCATTGCAGCACTATTTACAATAGCCAGGATACGGAAGCAACCTAAGTGTCCATCGACAGATGAATGGATAAAGAAGATGTGGCACATATATACAATGGAATATTACTCAGCCATAAAAATAAACAAAATTGAGTTATTTGTAGTTAGGTGGATAGACCTAGAGTCTGTCATATAGAGTGAAGTAAGTCAGAAAGAGAAAAACAAATACTGTATGCTAACACATATATATGGAATCTAGAAAAAAATATGGTTCTGATGAACCTAGGGAGGGGCCGGACAGGAATAAAGACGCAGATGAAGAGAATGGACTTGAGGACATGGGGAGGGGGAAGGGTAAGCTGGGACGAAGTGAGAGAGTAGTATGAACATATATACACTACCAAATGTAAAATAGATAGCTACTGGGAAGCTGCCACATAGCATGGGGAGATCAGCTTGGTGCTTTGTGACCACTAGACAGGTGGGATAAGGAGTGTGGGAGGGAGACGCAAGAGAGAGGGGATATGGGGATATATTTACACATATAGCTGATTCACTTTGCTATACAGCAGAAACTAACACAACACTGTAAACAATTATACTCCAATAAAGATGTTAAAAGAAAAAAGTACTGGCAAGTACTTTGAAAAGAATATATAGAGTACTTATTACTTTACTAAGTGACTATATTGAAAGTGAAAAGCTTGATAGAGTTTTTTTATTGAATTTGGATATAGATAAAAAATGTAAGACTTATGTTCACACATTTTGAGAGCCTCTATCTTTAAATAAATGTATTTTAATTACATAGGGTTGGCAAAATTGATCTATTATGAATATTACTTAGTAATAGCAGAAAATTGGTTTTTATTAATAACAATGCATTTGAGATTATGGATAACATTTTTCAATGAAAGATCTTTATAAAAAAATATTTTCCATGTTTGTGAGTTTGGTCTTGTGGAAAAAAAAATATATATGGAGTTTAACAAATGATGTTGTATAATTCCCAAAATATTAAGCCACAAATTCACGCTCATTGGAGAGAAGGAATCTGTTACAATAGCTTAACATGGAAAACATTTTTAAAAGTGATTTGAAAAAGACAAACTTCTTTGCCACAGCAGAGAAGTCAGTAGACATCATTTGTTTAGTTGAGTGTTCTCATTAACTTTTTAAGTGCAGTGTTATAAACGATTAGAAAACTGACAGATTGTAGATCCTCAACCATTTTTCTTCAACCATATGACAACAGAAGTATAAATGAAATAAAGAAAAAAGTCATGCATGAAAACCACAAAATCTCCTATGCAATTTAAATAGCATTTAATTATAACTGTTTAAAGTGACCAGCTGATACCGTATTAATTGAAATGTATGTTAAAATCAATAAATTGCCTTTAACATATAAGGGAGGAAAGAATTTTTCTCTATTCTTAGATTTTGTGACTAGGTCTCAGAATTCAACTGACAAAAGACAGATTAACAACAGAGAGGCACACATGTTTCATGAGATGTTACCTAAATAACCTGTATGCCTAAAGCCTGGTTGGAGTGCTTTTGGTAATTTTTGCAAAGTGAGGTAAGTTAAGGCAGACAACTAGGTATTTAAGGGATTTTTCTGGGGAAACTGGAGGAGTTAAAGGAATTTGCTGAAGAGGTTAGGCTGGATTTGGGGGAAGGGGACTTGAGGCAGGGGTCCAGATGTCCAAATGATCTTCTGGAAAATCAGGGACAGGGAGTTGGGGGTAGAAGAGAATATAGGTTGATGGAGAAGGGGAATTTAGAGTAGATGTGGATTCTATCCTTTTTCTAAGTCTGATTTCTGTTTTGTGTTTCAAATGGAGTATAAATTAATAAATAAAATATATATATCTAATTTGGCTAGAACTAGAACTGAAATTCTGTCAATTCTTTTTAATAGGATGTCATTGTTTAACTGATTTTTTAAAAAAATCCTCAGATTATTTTGATGTCATACAGTTAGGCATATTAAAATTATTTATATATATACACAAATTATTGTGTATGTGCATGTGTATGTGCATGCATGCCCATGTGTGCACATGTGCATTTCAGTGTATGATAGAGAATAGTATGGATATACAGTTAAAATCAAACAATTGAAAATTATACCTATTTATTTGACTAAAATTAACTTTAAAAAGCTCATTGGGTGCACAAATTCAAAAGAGGCAAATATACAGGTATCGTACATATTTCTACCTATATTAGTCCATCACTACAAAATCAGATTACACTTTTTATATAAAGGAATTTCAAGAGTCACTACCACCATCTTCCATGTGTCTCCTGGTTATTTCTGAAACTTCTTCAGATTATGGATTCATGATTCTCCTCCAATCTCTCCTTTGTTGCCTGCTTCTTCCTTGTGAATGACTCTCAGAGGATCAGTACTTGACTGAGTACAACTGTCTTCAGCTGATGATCCCCACTCCATAACCCCAATCTTTTCTCAAATGTAAAATATTACTCATTACTTGGCTATTTCTCCCAAAACATAGAACAAGTATACATTGTTGTATACTAAATTGTCATGTTGTAACTAAATTGTCATGAAATTTAGTTATGAGCACATATCAAAATTTTTTTCCAAAATTGCTGCAAGGGAAGAGGCCAAATCCAGGCTAATACAAAGGTTGCTAAATTGGTAGAGACACTTATGATAAAAAAAGAGTAACTAGATTAGAATGACTGATAAAAGACCATCAGACTTCATTGAAAGTAAGTTGACAGTAAGCTGGGTGAATGGAGAACTAACTTCTCGGAAGTTCTTAATATTACTTAGGTCTAGTATGTAGACAAAAAATTAATCAGTTTATCTAAGAAAGAAATGGAAAATTTTATTTGAGCCAAATTGAGGATTATAACCTAGGAATACATCCCCAGAAAGCTCTGAGAACTGTTCCACCAATTAAAAGTCAAATCACAGTTAGATAAGTTTTTTCAGACAGAGAGCTGTACATTAAATCACATATTATGACAGTTTACACAATCCAGATCTGCAAGTACAAAGTGGTGGGTCATTGGAACACTTATAAGATCAAGAAGCAATGTTATCTTTTAAGGAGCTGCCAGGAGAATGTTGCTCTTTATGGTTGAGCAGGTATTTCTACCGATGAGGTTTGGTCGATGCATAATGCAGATACACAATGCACAGTAGAGGGGGAAAGGAAGCCAAAAGACAGAGAAGAATTTTTATGTTTACATTTTTCTTGTTTTGCCATAAAATATAAATTTTATTTCACAAGTGTTAAATTTTAACAACCATCTTCAGGAGACAAGAAGTATGGATGCTGCAAAGCCCTGGTTCATGGAGTTTGCTGATTTCAATGATGTGAACACTCCCACCATGGCCAATTTTAAGCTACTAACATAAAGTCACTAAGCATGGAATTGAGAAGAGGTGCTGATAATCAGATCTCTGGTATCAGCTAACTCCACCAAAATAGTCTATCAATAAATTACTTAAGCATTTCATTACAAAGGTTAACTTTTTCACTGAGAGAAGTTATGAGTTACAACACACAAAGCAGTTTTAATCAGGGCCAAATTTGTGACAATATTTCCTTAACAAACCTAATTTCCTATTACACAACTGAGACCATGCTATAATGTTAATAAGATGAGATGATAAAACTGATGGGAAGAAAAAGTTTTTCCTCTAATAACTTATGTCCAAAATGGTCAGGAACCTGTGAATTAACTCACAATAGACAGATCAGCAGAAAAAAGACAAGATTTATTTATATGTGCACATGTATATACACTGGAGTACTCATTGACAAGTAATTCACTAAATAGCCAGAGATAAAGTCTTATATACCAAATTTAACAACGTGGGGGTGGGGGGAGTCAGTGTGGGGTTATGGAAGGTTCTACTGGGCTTTTTGATGGTAATTGGAATGAACAGTCTATCTCCATGGCAGTTGAATTCACAGGAAACTCCCTCAGAGGTGGGTTATAAGCAGCTCTATTTTTGGAGGCTCTGATATACTCAGATGAGGGAAGTTTAGATAAGATTTCTTTCTGCATTTCCTTCAGCTCAAATGTATTCACTTTAAAATAATCTTCATACCAACTCTGGGGGTCCAAGTGAGTCCCAACATTTCCCCCATCTGACAATTCCCTAGAAGTTTCATAAAAATAAATCAGGTTGATTGCTGTGGAAAGATTTGGGTTAGAAATTGTGAGTTGAGATCTGCAAAGGGAGAAAAGAGCATAGATTAGAATGAGAAAACAAAAAGAAGAATAAAGAGTAATATTTGAAGTAGACTGTAAAACCAGTTTTGGGTCCAGAGGGCAACCAGCAAAGAAGATTTCAAGATGTTGGGCTTTAAGCATCTTTAGTGAGGATGTTTGTAATAGTGTCACAGTCATGGTTATTTTCTGGACAGTACATGGAAGATGCAAATCTACCAGTGAACTTTCTGAGTTGCCCAAAGTTTTGTGATGATAAATCCTTTGAAGTTTATATTAAGTCATCCAGTTTCAACCTGCAAGGCTTTAGGAAAACGGCAGTTTAATTCTCAGTAATACTAAGTCAGGAGATTGGGAGAAAAAATAGGAAATGTTAACTACTGAAAAAATGTGCAAAATAGTTGGATCCAAGTTACAAAGAGGTAAAAATGCCTTAAAAACAGTGAAGAGAACTAGAATTTGATAACCCGCAAGAGTGGGTTATAGTTTTCCATTGAAGCATAAAATTCTCTCTATAGTTGCCCTTGTTTTTGATCAAAGATAATCAAAAAAGGTTATTTTTGTTTGCAAAATAAGGCTAGTTTTTAGATTTGGCCTGATAATTTACATAAGTGTAGCAAGAATGGTAACTAACCACATAGGTCTTTTTAAGTTTGCTTTGCTGAGATTCCTAAGGAAACTCAGATTAGAGTTTTAAGGTTAGGAAGCCAAGCCAAGCCAAGAACTTATCATTAGACTTCACATGCAGCACCTATAGATTTTGGTAAATTCCTTTCTTCTTGAGGTCCCCCAAATATCCTATTTCCTGGGCCTGCCAGGAAGTAACATTCTTTTCTCTCCTGTGATGCTGGGAACTCTTTAAGCCAGGTACCATGCTGTTTTTTCCAAGAGGGCTTTGGAGTAAGCATTGGCTCCTTAAGGTCAACATTAATTCCTTAAAATTGTGTGGTTATATCTGATTCTATGCACATTGTTCTCAAATATGACAAATTAGTCAAAACCTTGGTAATATAACCAAAATTTCCAGTTATGTTCTGTTACAATGAGAACAGATTCTTATTCAACTTATGCAAGTCACTATATTGTCATGAAAATAGAACTATTTAATAAAAGTTTCTAAATTCTGGAAAAATCAGGAAGGAAGGAAAAGACATATGTTTCATTTCTTTTAAAAAATTATAATTTAATAAATTGTTATAAGTTTTAGATATCTTAAAAGAGAAAAGGGGTCTTTATATCCAGAAAGTAGAACATTAAAGAACCATCAATGTTCCCAACAAAAGCCATAAAAATCATAATTATCCCTTGTCAGTTTACTCAGATCCATGTAATTAATTTCAGTCTTGCTGATTTTGGGTTAGCAGGTATATGAACCCGTCAACTTCTCAACTAGATTTCTTAAATCTTTACTTAGTCCAGTGGTATAATCTTAAAGTTATTTAAGCAATGTTATCAGAAACCTGTATCTCAGACTACCTGTCATAGGCTTTTCCATGTGTCTCAGAGACAGCTTTCTTTGTTGAAGAAGCATTCTGGTTAGTAGTTGAATGCAAGAGCTATCAGGAAGGGATCTGAGTAAAATAATAACTATCTATGAATGACGAAAGGCTTAAAATGGCCATGAATGAAGATGTAATCAGAATTCACTATAACACAATACACACACACAAAAATGTGGTTCTTGCTGTGTCATACAACATTTAAAATGTTAATTAGCATTATGTCTGATAACATTATACTAGGACATATCATGCACAACAAGGACATTGACAAATTCCTAGGAACTTCATATAATTTTTGAAACAATAATGTTTCATTCATACAACTATAACCTGGGGAAAGCTGTGTCTCTTCTTATTTGAGAGTGCTTCCCATGCAATATATCAAATAATTCTAATTAGTTTAACATTGCTCTTGTTACAAGGTGAGAAAACAAATCTTTTGAGATTTTTCAGGGACCCTCTGGGAAGGTCAGTTCAAGGTCAAGTTTTCATTCAGAATTTTGTATTGGAAAGTTGTCAAAAATTTCAAAAGATTTGAACACTTGATTAAATAAGATCACACGTCATTGGGAAACAATACCTAGTTATTCATTTAAGCACAGTGACAACTATTTTAAAAGTAAATATAGGAAGTTATATGATGTAAAAAAATTCCTGGGGGACCTTCAACATGGTGGAGGAGTAAGACATGGAGATCACCTTCCTCCCCACAAATACATCAAAAATACATCTACATGTGGAACAACACCTACAGAACACCTACTGAATGCTGGCAGAGACTTCAGACTTCCCAAAAGAAGCCTGAGGGCAACCTACACTCAGAGGTGGGGCAAAAATCAAAGCTGAACCCCAGGAACTGTGCAAACAAAGAAGAGAAAGGGAAATTTCTCCATGCAGCCTCAGGAGAAGGGAATTAAATCCCCACAATCAACGTGACATACTCTGCATCTGTGGAATACCTGAATAGACAATGGAACAACCCAAAATTGAGGTGGTGGATTCTGAGAGCAACTGTAGACTTGGGGTTTTCTGTCTATGACTGACTTGCCTCTGATATTTATGTTTATCTTAGTATAGTTTTTAGCGCTTGTTATCATTGGTGGATTTGTTTATGGTTTGGTTGCTCTATTCTTTATATTTTTATTATAACTTTTTAATTTTATTATTTTAATTTATTTTTAAAATTTTATTCATTTTTCTTATTTTTTTCTTTCTTTTTTTCTCCCTTTTCTTCTGAGGCAGGTGGCTGACAGGGTCTTGGTGTTCCGGCCTGCTGTCAGGCCTGAGCCTCTGAGGTGGGACATCCAAGTTCAGAACACTGGGCCACTAGGGACCTCCCAGCCCCACATAATATCAATTGATGAGAGCTCTCCCAGATATCTCCATCTCAACGTTAAAACCAAGCTCCACCCAATGACCAGCAAGCTCCAGTGCTGGAAGATTCATGCCAAACAACTAGCAAGACAGGAACACAACCCCACCCATTTAGGCAGAGAGGCTGCCTAAAATAATACTAAGTTCACAGACACCCCAAAATATACCACCAGAAGAAGCCCTGCACACCAGAAAGACAAGGTCCAGTCCCACTCACCAAAACCAGGCACCAGTCCCCTCCACTAGGAAGCCTACACAAGCCACTGAACCAACCTTACACACTGGGGGCAGACACAAAAAACAATGGGAACTATGAACATGAAGACAGCAAAAAGGAGACCCCAAACACAGTAAGTAAAGCAAAATGCGAAGACAGAGAAATATGCAGCAGAAGAAGAAGCAAAGTAAAAACTCACCATACCAAACAAGTAAAGAAGAAATATGCAGTCTACATGAAAAAGAATTCAGAGTAATGATAGTAAAGATGATCCAAATTCATGGAAATAGAATGCAGAAAATACAAGAAACATTTAACAAGGACTTAGAAGAACTGAAGAGCAAACAAACAATGATGAAGAACACAATAAAAGAAATTAGAAATTCTCTAGAAGGAATCAATAGCAGAATACTGAGGCAGAAGAACGGATAAGTGACCTGGAAGATAAAATAGTGGAAATACAGCTGCAGAGAAGAATAAAGAAAAAATAATGAAAAGAATTGAGGACAGTCTCAGAGACCTCTGGGACAACATTAAACACAACAAAATTCGAATTATAAGGGTCCCAGAGGAAGAAGAAAGAGAGTCTGAGAAAATATTTGAAGAGAATATAGTTGAAAAATTCCATAACATGGTTAAAGAAAGAGTCAATCAAGTCGAGGAAGTGCAGAGAATCCCAGACAGGATAATTCTAAGGAGAAACACGCCAAGACATATATTAATCAAACAATCAAAAATTAAATAAAAAGAAAAAATATTAAAAGCAGCAAGGGAAAAGCAACAAATACCATACAAGGGAATCCACATACGGTTAAGAGCTAATCTTTCAACAGAAATTCTGCAGCCTGAAGTGAGGGGCGGGACATATTTAAACTGGTGAAAGGGAAAAATTTACAACCAAGATTACTCTACCCAGCAAGGATCTCATTCAGGTTTGACAGAGAAATTAAAACCTTTACAGACAAGCAAATGTTAAGAGAATTCAGCACCACCAAACCAGCTTTATAACAAATGCTAAAGGAACTTCTCTAGGCAGGAAACACAAGAGGAGGAAAAGACCTACAAAAAAACCCCAAAACAATTAAGTAATTGGTAATAGGAACACACATATCGATAATTACCTTAAATGTAAATGGATTAAATGCTCCAACCAAAAGACATAGACTTGATGAATGGATACAAAAACAAGACCCATATATATGCTGTCTACAAGAGACTCACTTCAGACTTAGGGACACATATAGACTGAAAGTGAGGGAAAGGAAAAAGATATTCCATGCAAATGGAAATCAAAAGAAAGCTGGAGTAGCAATTCTCATTATCAGACAAATTAGACTTTAAAATAAGACTATTACAAGAGACCAAGAAAGACACTACCTAATGATAAAGGGATCAATCCAAGAAGAAAATAAAACAATTGTAAATATTTATGCACCCAACATAGGAGCACCTCAGTACATAAGGCAAATGCTAAAAGCCATAAAAGGGAAATCGACAGTAACACAATGATAGTAGGGAACTTTATCACCCCACATTCACCAATGGACAGATCAACCAAAATGAAAAGAAATAAGGAAACAAAATTTTAAATGACACATTAAACAAGATGGCCTTAATTGATATTTATAGGACATTCCATCCAAAAACAACAAAATACACTTTCTTCTCAAGTGCTCATGAAATATCCTCCAGGATAGGCCATATCTTGGGTCACAAATCAAACCATGGAAAATTTAAGAAAAATGAACTCATATCAAGTATCTTTTCTGACCACAACGTTATGAGACTAGGTATCAATTACAGGGAAAAAAACTGTAAAAAATAAAACCCTTATAGGCTAAACAATACGCTACTAAATAAGCAAGCGGTCACTGAAAAAATCAACAAAGAAGTAAAAGAAACACCTAAAAACAAATGACCATGAAAACAGGACGACCCAAAACCTATGGGATGCAGCAAAAGCAGTTCTAAGAGGGAAGTTTATAGGAATACAACCCTACCTCAAAAACAAGAAAAATCTCAAATAACCAACCTAACCTTACACCTAAAGTGATTAGAGAAAGTCAAACAAAAAAAGTCCAAAATTAGCAGAAGGAAAGAAATCATAAAAATCAGATCAGAAATAAATGAAAAAGAATTGAAGGAAACAAGAGCAAAGATCAATAAAACTAAGAGCTATTTCTTTGAGAAGACAAACAAAATTGATAAACCATTAGCCAGACACATCAACAAAAAAAGGGAGAAGACTCAAATCAACAGAATTAAAGCAAAAGTAAAACTGACACTGTAGAAATACAAAGGATCATGAGAGATTACCACAAGCAACTACATGCCAAAAAATGGACAACCTCGAAGAAATGGACAAATTCTTAGAAAAGCACAACCTCCCGAGACTGAACTCGGAAGCAATAGAAAATATAAACAGACCAATCATAAGCACTGAAATTGAAACTGTGATTAAATATATTCAAAGAAACAAAGCCCAGGACCACATGGCTTCAGAGGTGAATTCTATCAAACATTTACAGAAGAGCTAACAACTATCCTCCTCAACATCTTTCAAGATATAGCAGAAGGAGGAACACTCCCAAACTCATTCTATGAGGCCACCATCACCCTGACACTAAAACCAGAAAAAGATGCTCACAAAAAAAGAAAACTACAGACCAATATCACTGATGAACATAGATGTCAAAATCCTCAACAAAATACTAGCAATCAGAATCCAACAGCACATTAAAAGTATCACACACTGTGGTCAAGTGGGGTTTATCTCAGGAATGCAAGGATTCTTTGATATATGCAAACAAACAATGTGATACACCATATTAACAAACTGAAGTAAAAAACCATGTGATAATCTCAAGAGATGCAATAAAAGCTTTTGACAAAATCCGACACCAATTTATGATAAAAACTCTCCAGAAAGTAGGCATAGAGTGAACTTACCTCAAAATAATAAAGGCCATATATGACAAACCCACAAAAAAGATTGTTCTCAATGGTGAAAAACTGAAACCATTTCCTCTAAAATGAGGAACAAGACAAGGATGCCCACTCTAACCACCATTATTCAACATAGTGTTGGAAGTTTTAGCCACAGCAATTAGAGAAGAAAAAGAAATAAAAGAAATCCAAATTGAAAAGAAGAAGTAAAGCTGTCACTGTTTGAAGATGACATGATACTATACATAGAGTATCCTATAGATGCTACCAGAAAACTACTAGAGCTAATCAATGATTTTGGTAAAGTAGCAGAACACACAATTAATGCACAGAAATCTCTTGCATTCCTATACACTATTGATGAAAAATCTGAAAGAGAAATTAAGGAAACACTCCCATTTACCATTGCAACAAAAGGAATAAAATAACTAGGAACAAACCGATCTAAGGTGACAAAAGATCTGTATGCAGAAAACTATAAGACACTGATGAAATAAATTAAGAATGATATAGACAGATGGAGACATATACCATGTTCTTGGATTGGAAGAATCAACAATGTGAAAATGACTATAATACCCAAAACAATCTACAGATTCGATGCAATCCCTACCAAACTACCAATGGCATTTTTCACAGAACTAGAAGAAAAATTTCCAATATTCATGGAAACCCAAAAGACCCTAAATAGCCAAAGCAATCTTGAGAAAGAAAATTGGAGCTGGAGGACTCAGGCTCCCTGACTTCAGACTATACTACAAAGCTACACTAATCAAGATAGTATGGTACTGGCACAAAAACAGAAATATAGATCAATGGAATGGGATAGAAAGCCCAGAGATAAACCCACACACATATGGTCACCTTATCTTTGATAAAGGAAGCAAGAATATACAATGGAGAAAAGACAGCATCTGCAATAAGTGGTGCTGCGAAAACTGGACAGTAAAAGAATGAAGTTAGAACACTCCCTAACACCATACACAAAAATAAACTCAAAATGGATGAAAGACCTAAATGTAAGGCCCGACACTATAAAACTCTTAGTGGAAAACATAAGAAGAACACTCTTGGACAAAAATCACAGCAAGATCCTTTTTGACCCACCTCCTACATAAATGGAAATAAAAACAAAAATAAACCAATGGGACCTAATTAAACTTAAAAGCTTTTGCACAGCAAAGGAAACCATAAACAAGATGAAAAGACAACCCTCAGAATGGGAGAATATATTTGCAAATGAAGCAACTGACAAAGGATTAATCTCCAAAATTTACCAGCAGCTCATGCAGCTCAAAATCAAGAAAACAAACAACCCAATCTAAAAATGCACAGAAGATCTAAATAGACATTTTTCCAAAGAAGATAAACAGATTGCCAACAAACACATGAAAAGATGCTCAACATCACTAACCATTAGAGAAATGCAAATTAAAGCTTCAATGAGTTATCACCTCACATTAGTCACAATGGCTATCATCAAAAAATCTACAAGCAATAAATTCTGGAGAGGGTGTGGAGAAAAGGGAAACCCTCTTGCACTATTGGTGGGAACATAAATTGATAGAGCCACTATGGAGAACAGTATGGAGGTTCCTTAAAAAACTAAAAATAGATCTACCATATGACTCAGCAATCCCACTACTGGGCATATACCCTGAGAAAACCATAATTCAAAAAGTAACACCTGCCACAATGTTCATGCCAACACTGTTTACAATAGCCAGGACACGGAAGCAACCTAAATGTCCATCGACAGATGAATGGATAAAGAGGATGTGGCACATATATATACAATGGAATATTACTCAGCCATAAAGAGAAATGAAATTGAGTTATTTGTGGTGAGGTGGGTGGACCTAGAGTCTGTCATACAGAGTGAAGTAAGTCAGAAAGAGAAAAACAAGTACCATATGCTAACACATATATATGGAATGTAAAAAAAAAAAAAAAGTTTCTGATGAACCTAGGGACAGGACAGGAATAAAGATGCCAAGGTAGAGAATGGACTTGAGGACACAGAGAGGGGGAAGTGTAAGCTGGGGCGAAGTGAGAGAGTAGCACTAACTTATATACAGTACCAAATGTAGAATAGATATCTAGTGGGAAACAGCTGCATAGCAGAGGGAGATCAGGTCAGTGCTTTATGACCACCTAGATTGTTGGGATATGGAGTGTGGGAGGGAGATGCAAGAGGGAGATATATGGGGATAAATGTATACGTATAGCTGATTCACTTTGTTCTATAGCAGAAACTAATACAACATTGTAAAGCAATTTACTCCAATTAAGATGTTAAAAAAATATATTGCTTTCTTTTTTTTTGCTGCTGCTTTTGTTTTTAAGTGGGAAGACTTTGTTCTTTTAAATAGTCAAAGGCATCATAAAGCACAGGAAATTATTCTGATAAGATACAGAATTATTTTTTCCCCCAAATGGTTTACTTATAAGGTAAAGAAAGCCTTTAAATTTTTCTTATTAAGAGGAGACTAATAATCTAATAAAACTTTGTTAATTTAACAAGAAAGAAAACCAAACTCTAGTTTTGCAACAGTACACTCTTGAGTTAATTTAAAAAAAAACCTTATAAATAAATTCATTCAATCTTAGCTAGCTTCACCATATGATATAAAATTTTTTTCCCAGAAACATTCTACAATTTTCTATATCCTTTCAGGTTTTGTTCTTTCTAGGTAAATAGAAATATAGAGAGAGATAGAGAGATAGGGATATAGAGATAGATAGATATAGATATATATACAAATATATAGATACCTTTTTAACACCAAGCCATTTTACTTTAAGAAAAATTACTCTCTTTTCCCCTTGACAAAAACATATCTTTCATACTTCATAACTTGTATACTTTTCCTTGTCAAAAATGTATTTTACTTGTCTTTCATACTTTGCATACACAGTTGTTTCCCTTCACTCTTTGCTTTTTTTTATTGAAATATAGTTGATTTACAATGTTGTGCTAATTCGTGCTGTACAGCAAAGTGATTCAGTTTTACATATATAAACATTTGCTACCAAGTCCAAGCTTGCTCTGCTCACTGCATGACAGGCCAATAAATTTGAGACGAGGTGTTGAGACAAAGAATATAACTTTATTCGGAAAGCCAGCAGACCAAGAAAATGGCAGACTAAAGTCTCGAAGTAACCATCTTATGCGGGTTCAGATGCCAGTTTCTTCTATAGCACAGAGAGGGGGAGGAGATGAGGAAGTAAAGTAAAAAGGCCGTAAGTTTTACAAATATCACCTGGAATGGCCAGCCTTGGGGAGGGTATGTGTTAATTTCTTCTTTCTTGCAGCCATCCACAGGTGGACAGGGTCCAGATGTTTCCCTGAACAAAGGCACTTTGGTTTAACATTCAGGCAGAGGGGCAGGGTTCCCCGAGGCTGGCCATTATGTATAGACAGTATTCTTTTAGTGAACAAAAGCAGCAGAAAGCAAAGGTTAAAGTAAAAGAAACAGATCCAACATGTAGTCAGATTTGGCTCTTCCCTGTTAATTCTGTTTTTTATATTCTTTTCCATTATTGTTTTTCATAGGTTATTGAATATAGTTCTCTGTGCTATACAGTAGGACCTTGTTGTTTATCCATTATATATATAAAAGCTTACATCCTCTAGCCACAACCTCCCGCTCCATCCTTCCCCCAATCCCCTCCTCCTTGGCAACCACCAGTCTGTTTTCTATGTCTGTGATTCTGTTTCTGTTTCATAGATAGGTTCATTTGTGTCATATTTTAGATTGCACATATAAGTGATATCATATGGTATTTGTCTTTCTCTTTCTGACTTACTTCACTTAGTATGGTAATATCTAGTTGCATCCCTGTTGCTGCAAGTGGCATTATTTCATTCTTTTTTATGGCTGAGTAGTATCCCATTTTATATATGTACCATATCTATATCCATTCATCTGTCGATGGACATTTAGGTTGATTCCATGTCTTGACTGTTGCAAATAGTGCTGCTATGAACATAGGGATGTATGTATCTTTTTGAATTATAATTGTGTCTGGATATATGCCCAAGAGTGAGATTGCTGGATCGTGTGGTAATTCTATTTTTAGTTTTATGAGGAACCTCCATACTACTGAACCTTCATACAAACCCACAGGCTGTATAATGCTCAATGGCAAAAAGTTGAAAGCCTTCCCTCTAAAATCTGGAACAAGACAAGGATGCCCACTCTCACCTCTTCTATTCAAATTAGTATTGGAATTCCTACCCACAGCAATTGGACAAGAAAAAGAAACAAAAGGTATCAAATTGACAGAGGTGAAATTGTCATTATATGCAGGTGATATGATACTATATACAGAAAACCCTAACGACTCCACACAAAAACTACTAGTACTGATAAATGAATTCAGCAAGGTAGCAGGATACAAGATTAACATTCAGAAATTGGTTGCATTTCTTTAAAGCAACAATGAAATGTCAGAAAGAGAATGTAAAAAAACAGTACGTTTTAAAATCACACCCCCCCAAAATAAAATACATGGAAATAAACCTGACCAAAGAGTTGCAAGACTTATATGCTGAGAACTATAAAACATTAATAAAGGAAATTGAAAATGATTCAAAGAAATGGAAAGATTCCCATGGTCTTGGATTGGAAGAATTAATATTGTTAAAATGGCCATACTACCTAAAGCAATCTACAGATTTAATGTGATCCTAATCAATTTACCCATGGCATTTTTCACAGAACTAAAACAAATAATACTGAAATTCATATGGAACCATAAAAGATCCAGAATTGCCAAAGAAATCCTGAAGAAAAAGAACAAAGCAGGAGGCATAACCCTCCAAGACTTCAGACAATACTACAAAGCTACAGTAATCAAAACAGCGTGGCATTGGCACAAAACAGACATATGGATCAATGGAACAGAATAGAGAGCCCAGAAATAAACCCACACACCTACAGTCCATTAATCTTTGACAAAATAGGCAAGATTATACAATGGGAAAAACACAGTCTCTTCAGCAAGTGGTGTTGGGAAAGTTGGACAGCCACATGTAAATTAACGAAGTTTAGAACATACCCTCTCACCATACACAAATGTAAACTCAAAATGCCTTAATGCTCTGCAGTAGTTATTTCCACCATTTTATCTTCTAGGTCACTTATCCTTTCTTCTGCCTCAGTTATTCTGCTATTGATCCCATCTAGAGTATTTTTAATTTCATCTATTGTGTTTTTCATCGTTGCTTGGTTCCTCTTTAGTTCTTCTACGTCCTTGTTAAATGTTTCTTGCATTTTGTCTATTCTATTTCCAAGATTTTGGATCATCCTTACTATCATTATTCTGAATTCTTTTTCAGGTAGACTACCTATTTCCTCTTCATTTGTTAGGTCTGGTGTGTTTTGACCCTGCTCCTTCATCTGCTGTGTGTTTTTCTGTCATCTCATTTTGCTTATCTTACTGTGTTTGGGGTCTCCTTTTCAAAGGCTGCAGGTTCGTAGTTCCTGTTGTTTTTGGTATCTGTCCCCAGTGGCTAAGGTTGGTTCAGTGGGTTGTGTGGGCTTCCTGGTGGAGGGAACTAGTGCCTGAGTTCTGGTAGATGAGGCTGGATCTTGTCTTTCTGGTGGGCACATCCACGTCTGGTGGTGTATTTTGGGGTGTCTGTGGCCTTATTATGATTTTAGGCAGCCTCTCTGCTAATGGATGGTGCTGTGTTCCTGTCTTGCTAGTTGTTTGGCATAGGGTGTCCAGCACTGTAGCTTGCTGGTCATTGAGTGATGCTGGGTCTTGATGTTGAGATGGAGATCTCTGAGAGATTTTTGCCATTTGGTATTATGTGGAGCTGGGAGGTCTCTTGTGGTCCAGTGCCCTGAAGTTGGCTCTCCCACCTCAGAGGCATGGCCCTGATGCCTGGCTGGAGCACCAAGAGCCTTTCATCCACACGGCTGGATGAATGAGCTTGGCAGCTGCTTTTTCCCCGGAGCCTCCAGGTAAGATCCCAAGCCCACTGACACCTTGACTTCAGCCTTGTGAGACCCTAAGCAGAGAACTCACTTGATGCATGCCACACGTGTTACCTTTCCGATTCAATTTCCCCTTGATGAATGGATTATTTCATCCGAAAAGTGAGTTGTTGTGATCATGCTTGCCTGATGCCAGCAGAGGGTCTTATGGGTGATGACGAGGACCATACACACTTGACCGTCCGTCCTGTGTGTAAAACGACTGCGTGTGTGTTGCCTGCAACCTCACTCAATCCCAGTCCCGACAGCTGAGGAGGAGGAGATGGGGATGCGCACCAGAGATGCTGGTGGGGTCCGTGTAGAGTCTCAGTTTTCTTAAATATACCAAGGCTTGCTTTGTGACCCAAGATATTATCTATCCTGGAGAATGTTCCATGAGCACTTCAGAAGAAAGTGTATTCTGTTGTTTTTGGATGGAATGTCCTATAAATATCAATTAAGTCCATCTTTTTTAATGTATCATTTAAAGCTTGTGTTTCTTTATTTATTTTCATTTTGGATGATCTGTCCATTGTTGAAAGTGGGGTGTTAAAGTCCCTTACTCTGATTTTGTTACCATCGATTTCCCCTTTTATGGCTGTTAGTATTTGCCTTATGTATTGAGGTGCTCCTATGTTGGGTGCATATATATTTACAATTGTTATATCTTCTTCTTGGATTGATCCCTTGATCATTATGTAGTGTCCTTCTTTGTCTCCTGTAATAGTTTTTGTTTTAAAGTCTATTTTGTTTGATATGAGAATTGCTACTTCAGCTTTCTTTTGCTTTCCATTTGCATGGAATATCTTTTTCCATCCCATCACTTTCAGTCTGTATGTGTCCCTATGCCTGAAGTGGGTCTCTTGTAGACAGCATATATAGGGGTCTTGTTTTTGTATCCAGTTAGCCAGTCTATGTCTTTTGGTTGGAGCATTTAATCCATTTACATTTAAGGTAATTATCGATATGTATATTCTTATTACCATTTTCTGAATTGTTTTGGGTTTGTTATTGTAGGTGTTTTCCTTCTCTTGTGTTTCTTGCCTAGAGAAGTTCCTTTAGCATTTGTTGTAAAGCTGGTTTGGTTGTGCTGAATTCTCTTAGCTTTTGCTTGTCTGTAAAGGTTTTAATTTCTCCTTCAAATCTGAATGAGATCTTTGCTGGATAGAGTAATCTTGGTTGTAGGGTTTTCTCTTTCATCACTTTGAATGTGTCCTACTACTCCCTTCTGGCTTGCAGAGTTTCTGCTGAAAGATCAGCTGTTAACCTTATGGGGATTCCCTTGTGTGTTATTTGTTGTTTTCCCTTGCTGCTTTTAATATTTTTTCTTTGTATTTAATATTTGATAGTTTGATTAATGTATGTCTTGGCATGTTTCTCCTTGGATTTATCCTGTATGGAACTCTCTGTGCTTCCTGGACTTGATTAACTATTTCCTTACACATATTAGGGAAATTTTCAACTGTAATCTCTTCAAGTATTTTCTCAGTCCCTTTCTCTTTCTCTTCTTCTTCTGGGACCCCTATAATTTGAATGTTGGTGCGTTTAATATTGTCTCAGAGATCTCTGAGACTGTCCTCAATTCTTTTCATTCTTTTTTCTTTATTCTGCTCCGCATTAGTTATTTCCAATATTTTATCTTCCAGGTCACTTTTCCGTTCTTCTGCCTCAGTTATTCTTCTATTGAACCCTTGTAAAGAATTTTCCGTTTCATTTACTGTGTTGTTCATGATTGTTTGTTGCTCTTTAGTTCTTCTAGGTCCTTGTTAAACGTTTCTTGTATTTTGTCCATTCTATTTACAAGATTTTGGATCATCTTTACTATCATTATTCTGAATTCTTTTTCAGGTAGACTGCCTATTTCCTCTTCATTTGTTAGGTCTGGTGTGTTTTTACCTTGCACCTTCATCTGCTGTGTGTTTCTCTGTCTTCTCATTTTGGTTAACTTACTTTGTTTGGGGTCTGCCCTTTGAAGGCTGCAGGTTTGTAATTCCTGTTGTTTTCGGTGTCTGCCCGCCATGGCTAAGGTTGGTTTAGTGGGCTGTGTAGGCTTCCTGTTGGAGGGGACTAGTGCCTGTGTTTTGGTGGATGAGGCTGGATTGTGTCTTTCTGATGGGCTGGTCCAGGTCTGGTGGTGTTTTTTGGGATGTCTGTGGCCTTATTTTGATTTTAGGTAGCCTCTCTGCTAATGGGTGGTGTTGTGTTCCTGTCTTGCTAGTTGTTTGGCATAGGGTGTCCAGCACTGTAGCTTGCTGGTCATTGAGTGGAGCTGGGTCTTGGTATTGAGATGGAGATCTCTGTGAGATTTACACCATTTGATATTATGTGGAGCTGGGAGGTCGCTGGTGGATCAATGTCCTTAACTGGGCCCTCCCACCTCAGAGGCACAGCCCTGATGCCTTGCTGGAGCACCAAGAGCCTGTCATCCATACAGCTCAGAATAAAAGGAGAAAAAAAGAAAGAAAAAAAGAAAACTATAAAGTAAATTAAAATAAAATAAAAAGTTATTAAAATAAAAACCAAAAAATAATTATTAAATTTTTTTTACTAATTAAAAAGAAAGAAAGAAAGAACAACCAAACCAAAAAACTAATCCACCAATGATAACAAGCACTGAAAACTATATTAAAAAAAAAAATTAAAAAATAATGGACAGACATAACCCTAGGACAAATGGTAAAAGCAAAGCTATACAGACAAACTCACACACAGAAACATACACATACACACTCACAAAAAGGGAAAAAATATGTCTATCATTGCTCCCAACGTCCACCTCCTCAATTTGGGATGATTTGTTGTCTATTCAGGTATTCCACAGATGCAGGGTACATCAAGTTCACTGTGTACATTTAATCCGCTGCTCCTATGGCTGCTGGGAGGGATTTCCATTTCTCTTCTTTATTCTCACAGCTCCTGGGATTCTGCTTTGGATTTGGCCCTGCCTCTGTGAGTAGGTCGCCTGAGGGTGTCTGTTCTTCCCTCAGACAGGACGGGGTTAAAGGAGCAGCTGCTTTGTGGACTCTGGCTCACTCAGGCCGGGCGGAGGGAGGGGTATGGAGTGGGCGGTTAGCCTGCAGCGGCAGTGCATGGCATGATGTTGCACCAGCCTGAGGTGTGCCGTGTGTTCCTCTGGGGAAGTTGTCCCTGGATCACGGGACCGTGGCAGTGGCGGGCTGCACAGGCTCCCGGGAGGGGAGGTGTGGATAGTGACCTGTGCTTGCACACAGGATTCTTGGTGGCGGCAGCAGCAGCCTTAGCGTCTCATGCCCATCTCTGGGGCCTGCCCTGATAGCCGGAGCTCCTGCCTGTCTCTGGAGCTCCTTTAAGCACTGCTCTTAATCCCCTCTCCTTACACACCAGGAACCAAAGAAGCAAGATAAAGTCTCTTGCCTCTTCAGCAGTTCCAGACATTTTCCTGGACTCCCTCCCAGCTAGCTGTGGTGCACTAGCCCCCTTCAGGCTGTGTTCATGCACCCAACCCCAGTCCTCTCCCTGGCATCTGATCGAAGCCGGAGGCTCAGCTCCCAGCCCCCAGCCATCCTGGCAGGTGAGCAGACAAGCCTCTCGGTCTGGTGAGTACTGGTTGGCACCACTCCTCTCTCCGCTTTGCCCTCCGCATCCCTGTTGCTATGCTCTCCTCCGTGGCTCTGAAACTTCCTCACTCCTCCACCCGCAGTCTCCGCCTGCGAAGGGGCTTCCTAGTGTGTGGAAACCTTTCTTCCTTCACAGCTCCCTCCCACTGGTGCAGGTCCTGTCCCTATTCTTTTGTCTCTGTTTTTTCTTTTTTCTTTTGCCCTACCCAGGTACGTAGTGGTTACTTGCGTTTTGGGAAGTCTGAGGTCTCCTGCCAGTGTTCAGTAGGTGTTCTGTAGGAGTTGTTCCAGATATAGATGTATTTCTGATATATTTGTGGGGAGGAAGGTGATCTCCACGTCTTACTCTTCCGCCATGTTGAAGCTCCTCTAGTTTCATATTTTTGTGCAACATTCTTGTTAAGCTACTAAAAGGTAAATTTCTATTTGCTAATTCTATTTATGACTTTCCAATATATAGCCTATTTCCTCTTTTGAGTGTATGTATGTGTATACATATACACATTTTTTTAATGACTTGCCATTTAAAAACTTTGATTAAAAGAAACAAACTTTAGGTGTATCCATTTATTTCTATAAAATCCTAAAACATTGAGATTGGACAATGCCTCAGGCAGTATCTAGTCCGTATTCATCATTTTATATATCAGATATTACAGGGAAATAAAAAACAAAAACACTTGCCAAGGCTGCAGTATTGGTGGCAGAATTGAGGCCAGAAGACCTAAGGATTATTTTTGTTTCCTCTTTGATTAATTAGTTCAGAACAGTTAACACATATATACAGTAAGACTGAAGTCATAGAAAATAAAATGTATACATAGGAAAGATCATTTACATAAAACTAAATATGTTAGTTTTTTTAAGTCTTTTGGATTGCAGGTAATATTTCCAGGGAGCAGTATCCTTTTAATTAATTATATTATATCATCCAAATGTGTGTAACTTATATGTTGATATCTTTAATGTCTTTATTTAGTAGGCATTTTTCTTATTATTTTATTATATATATATATATATTAAATATACCTATACATATGAGTTTATAAAATGTATTTGATTTTTACAAATGATCTTACTTTCAATAGCTTAGAATCTTCCTATAACAAAATTATCTTGTCCTTTTAGATTTTATTTATGGCTGCATAATTGCTTAAAAAACTATTCACCAAGTCACTATTGACACCTATTTATTGAGTACCTTCTATGTTTTATATATCTTACATAAACTGCTTTAAAAATTCAGAGCTATAAAGAAATAAGTGACAACTGAAATTAAACAGAATACTCTTCCCTCAAATGTAAAATGTAGTAAATAAATAAGGGCAATTATTTTCTGACTAGTGAGAAATTCTTACATGCAATAAATAACAAAATAAATCTCTGTTTAGATACACAAGTGTAAGTTTGATATTGATATTAAAATTCAAATAAACTAACATCAAATTTTATGACATTATTTCTCATTCTTTTCTTCTAAAAAGATTATGATTAAAATTAGAAAATATTTAAATTTGATCTTTGAAGACTTTTGTTTTCCCCATCCAAGCTTAACTTATGCATTTTATTACACATGCTTCTTAGCAAAATTCCACATCACTTTTCCTAAAATTAAAGACAAACCTAGGGGCAGGATGGGAATAAAGACACAGACCTACTAGAGAATGGACTTGAGGACACGGGGAGGGGGAAGGGTAAGCTGGGACAAAGTGAGAGAGTGGCATGGACATATATACACTACCAAGTTGATAGCTAGTGGGAAGCTGATAGCTAGTAGGAAGCAGCCACATAGCACAGGGAGATCAGCTCAGTGCTTTGCAACCACCTAGAGGTGTGGGATAGGGAGGGTGGGAGGGAGGGAGATGCAAGAGGAAAGGGATATGGGGATATATGTATATGTATAGCTGATTCACTTTGTTATAAAGCAGAAATTAACACACCATTGTAAAGCAATTATACTCCAATAAAGATGTTAAAATAAATAAATAAATAAATAAAACAAAATACAATATAAAATACAAAAAAAAAAGACCAATCTAGCAGCCAAACACTATCAAACAAAGCTCAGTACATGGAAATGTGTATAAAGGGCGTGCTTATAAAAGTGAGTAAAATATTTTTGAAAGGATAGAACTACCTTAACTGAGTCTTTCCAAGTAAGAGGGGGTTAGAAGTTAGAGACTGCATATTCCAATGTTCCTGTTGGTCTTACTGCCAACTACCGAAATTCTAAATTCACAATAATAACAATGCATGTCACCATGAAAATATTAGTTACATGTACATTTTAATTATATCTATGTCATAGTCTCATAAGAGCAAGACTGTGTAACCTTCTCCATAGATCTCTGGGAAGTTTTGAGGGCACCTGCAGAAGTATTTACCCAGTGAGTAGCTGGTTATCATATAGAACCAGCTTACAAAGCTGGTAGCTTTACAAAGGAAATAACAACTGTTTAGCAAACCCCAATCCAAAATTAGTCTTGTGAAGTTTGCATACATTTTTTAATAGCATCAACTTATCAAACACTGAGACAAGTTCACAAAAAGACTGCACTAAGTATGGGTGCAAGAAAAACACCGTTTGCCTAAATAGCAACAGCAAGGCAAGGTTTCTTTTCTTATGCATAGCAAGGTTTTTAGTCTGTAAGATAAATTAATCTTGCAGAGTGACTCATTTAAAAGTCTTTATAGTTAAGGCGTCTCTATATCCATTAAAGGATCCTAGAAACATTATACTTCATCTCTTTAAACATTTCTAATTTATTGCTATTTTCAAATTCTAAATATTTATACATTTTTTTTAACTTGAAATGACTTTAACATTGAAAACTGTTATCTGAAGGTGATTAATTATTTTCTAAAGATGTTTGCAGTTAAATGAAAGTTTGTTAAGGTTATACAAACATGTAGATCTTCTTTTGTATTTCCTATCTGTGGGTACCTGGCTCTGAAAATATAATTTCCATGATACACCCTCCCCAAGATGGTGCTAGGTAAATATATTAGCTCCATAACTATGCTAAGCAAGAATCTTTGAATAAACAAAACTTTCCACTGAACAATCCTGTCCTGTGTGACGACAAGCAGTCTTTCTCCCTGAAATACTCTATCAGGTGTCTGGAGAAACCTGAATCTGATTGAACTAAAACTGTCTCTTTACCACACTCTGTTTTTGTTCCAAGTAGTGCTGCCAGGTTTAGCAAGTGGACCCTAGTCTCAAACTGCCCTTTCATTATCATTTGGCTGTCTGTCTGTTAGCTTTTCCCATATTGGTTTACATGGTGAGAAACTCCTGATATCTCCACAGGGAGAGAGGTTTCTGTATACAGATGAATCTGGACATGTTCCTTCAGTTTAAACTGTCCTCAGTCTGATTTCTGAAAGATGGATCTGTTTTAATTATTTTTTGCTATTTAAGTAAAAGTCAAATTGTATATGTAGGAATCTAAGCAAGAATTATTTAGATATTAGTTTTGCACTCATTATACATTCATTCAATTCATGAGTATGATCATTCATATATCCTCCATTAATATATATTTTGTTTTCTTCTAGAAACACTTAACAACTTGATATCTTTAACATTTGTGCCTGTTAAGACAATTCCAGCAAGATATTTTCTACATGTATGAGGTAAAAGAAAATGTCAGTCAAATCATTGAATTCATCTAGAATCAAATGTGCAACAGCTTCCACTAAAATTCATTTTTTCATTATTTTCTATATCCATTGCAAAACTTTTAAGGGTTTCTTGACTGGAAGAATTCGCTTTTGTCTGCTGAACTCCTTTATATATATAAATTTTGACACAAATCACAAGAAAAGTCTCCTTTGCTGAGAGTACAGAAGTTAAATAGTATCACTTCTTCAGTAGTTTTCTTCAGTAACTCCTTAAGCTCTCAGTTCCAAGCTTGAAAGACTTCACTCTCATGGGTTTGTAGTAGAATTAAATTAGATAATCCATGTAAAGGTCTTAATGCAGTTTGTGGCACGGTGTAAATACTCAAGTATTAGCTCTTAGTGAGATGATGTAAATGATGGCAAAATTAACACGATGATGATGATGAGAATGATGGCTTTAACTATATCAGTGATAACCAGATTAATGGAGCTTTAAATTTCTCAAGTTCCATCCATGGGGCAGAGATGCTCTAGGATGATCTATCTGTTTTATTCATTGGTGGCAGCTCCTATTCCATCAATATCTTGTCAGCCCTCAGCTGGTTGCTGTGCTGCACCATGTGGTACAGATGTGCCCTCATGCAGGCCCCAACACCTCCTCACAGCTGATGCCTTAATGACTGCCTCAGTTACCTGAATTTTTTTTCATGGTTATCAGTTCTTGTTTTATATTTGCCTTTGTATTCCCAGTGAATGTTTTTCAGGATTATTTATGTCTCATGAAACAAGTCACATAAAATCAAATACAGTTGAAAACAGAAGTGTATCTCTGCTTACTAATATAGAGGAAAAATAAGTTGAGAGTTTCATTGATCTATCAAAAGAATTTTGTCATCAGTGAGTTAAGGCAGATTTATTTGATTCAAGATGCAAAGTGCTAAATATGAATGATGATAAAAGTGCTTCTGTATTTGTTTATGTTTCTGTATGAATTGCACACTGAGGAGTCAATGAATAAAATATGCACAATCTCTATGAGATCAGATGGGTTGGAATCCATTCTTGGCTTTTGTACTTCTTGGGCATGTGCTTCTTTAATTGACAGTTGCTCATCTGTAAAATGTAGAGAATAATACCTACCTCAAGGAGTTGTGTGAGAGTGTTAGAGACAATGTAAAGTAAAGTACTGCCTGCCTTTTTAAATATTACAAATTTTTGTTCTCATACTTCATTTTGGGCATATCCTAAACATATTATTTTAAAACTTTCTTCACTTTATTATATTATTGTATTTTTTCTGGGGTAAGTTCATGTTCCTATAATTCATTTTGCTGTATATATCTCCTAATATTAAATTTCTTCATGTATTTTAGAGTATTCATGTATAGGCTCACCTTGGGGGGAATAGTTTTTCTTATTTTTTCTTTCTCCACTCACTGTCCTAACGGTTTTATGATTGCACTAACCTGTCCCCAGGCAAGTCAGCTAGAGTCAGATATGATCATTTTGTCCTGAAGTTCCTTCAGTTCATTGATATTTGGATTTTCATATAACTGGTTGCTGAGTCATTAAGGGACTTGACTCAATCCTGGCTATATGATGCATCTTTATCCTCCTGCCCCTTATGCAACTATTTCTAAATAAGCTATAGTCCGAAGAAATTGTTAGTACCCTTTATCTTTCAATCTTAATTCATGAGCTGGGGAGGCCCTACCAGACATTAGTTTTAGGCAATAAGCACAGATCTAGTCACATGCTTTCTGTAGAATGCTTTTGGCCCACATTAACCAATAAAAATGTACTCCCAGACTTCACTTATTTCTCTGTATCCCAATCACAGAGGGCTCATGATTTCAAGATGCTATATATTACTTTATATTTCTGTTTGGCCTCTGATATGTAAAAAAAAAAATTATCTAGTTTTTGAGTGGCACTATGCTTGTAAATTTTTTCCTATTAATGTTTTATCTATTTATGCAGTAGTTTTAGAGCACAGTGGTGCTTGGAATAACTTATAAAACTTCTTAACTAGATTTTCCATTATGATTTTTTAATCTTTGCTATAGTAAGTGTGGATAGGCCATCATTTTTAGAAAAATGCGTTTGTTCTCAATGATAATTCTAGGCATTACTTAAGGTAGTGACTCTGAGAATCTGACTTCAATTCTTTCCACTGAATTTTGCTCAATGAAAGTATGAACAGTTCATTTTTTTCCTTTTTATGTTTTTTTCCACCAATTGTAATCCCTATAATTCAAGAATCTTTTTTAAATGAACTGCTTCAATAATAGATACCATGGACTACAGTTTCTCTGCCGTTTGTATAGACAACAGTTGGTAACAACATGAAGATAAACGTATGTTTCATTCATTTCTGGTTTCCCAGCTTTTAGCACAGGTCTCAGCAGATAGAAGGGATTTAATAAATTGCTGTCATTCCCAGCAGACAATTTCTTTCCAAATCCATTGTAGTTCCCTGTTGGGTTCAGTCCAACCAATTCAAAGACAGTGGCTTGCACACTTTCTAGCCTAAACTGCTAGGAATTTAGCAAGGGGACAAAAGCACAATTGTTCTCACTTCGTCTTACATGAGGAAGTAAAAAGAAGGATAGAAATGTTCATGACATTTTTGTGTTTGTATTCCCAACTTCTAAGACAGGACGTCACATATTCAGAATGTCCAAAAAGGCTGCAATCGTATGTAGATAATGGGTCAAACTCAGACTATAGAAAACTAGAGAACTTATGCTAATCCTAACAGTACAGTCAGTCCTCATGTCCAGTTAATTTTTGGTAATGAAATAATGCAGGTTCATGATTTCCAGATATTCTGATTTTTGCCAGACAGTCAAGATTTGTATGTACAATATCCCACTTTTGAAATGGTGGTAGCTAATTTATATTTACAATACTGACTAGGCCAACATTGCATGGGCCAAACCAAATGAGTATGTTGGTAGTCATTTTTATAAAGAAATATCAACTTTTATTATTGGCATCATTTTAAAATAGAATATTAAATCAGGAAATCACTCTTTGATGGCATTTTAAATGGAGTTTTTGCTTCAGTGACAAAGTGTAGATATGCTAGAAAAAGATCTTTTAAAACAACAAAGCAAAAAATATTCTAAATGATTCATCTTTAAGATTAAGAATTAAAGCTTCTTTGTTTTCTTATACTATATTCTAACTTTAGATATATCCATCTAAAGTTAGGGACAGTTGTTGATTAATCTATCAACAACTATCTCTAACCATTGACATGCCACTTATATATTTGAAATCTGGTTTATTTTCTTTGAAAAAATATGAGACACTAGTTGACTTATCTATTCCATAGTGTTGTGGTAAAGCAAGAGAGGGAAACTAAAAGTAATCTTAAAGGATTCATGCATATAAATGCTGGAATGTATAAGTTGAAGCCAATTTAAAAGATAACTATTCAATTTAAGTTTTATTCCTACTCTGGATACATTATAAGATAAATCTGGCTTTACCAATTGTAATGAGATCTAGTGAGGTTATCATAATACTGATCTTTTATTTTATTTAGCTACAGAAATTGTGCACTATACCTATTGCATGAAGTAATTGTGAAGATTAAAAGCCATAGCCAAAATATATAGACAAAAAGAATTTGTAAACTAAATGAGTAAAAGTTAGGAAGTTCAAGTTTCCAAACTGGTCAGATCAAGGGAAATGGTTATAAGGTATTTGGAGATTTAGATGAAACCCTGGTCTCATATCAAAGATGTGGCCCTCACCTCTGGATGATACACTCCACACATTCATACAAAGACCTTGTTCATAATTCTTAAAGAATTTATTGCAACTAGAGAATATTGGGAAGTCAGCCACCAGTAAAAATAGCCAGGCACATGACTCAATAAGACAGTATAAATGAGCCCCACCAGAATAAGCAGACATGTATACACCTCAGATAATATAAGCAGCAAAGATTTTAAAACTACACTTACCAAGTTTAAAGAGATACTATGTACAGTGAATAGCAAACTATTAAGAAATGAAAAGAAAAGCATACATAAAAAGAAGCAAACAGAAATTTTGGAAATGAAAAAAATCAATTTGGCAACATTGAATTATTTGACTAAAAATTGGACACAGCAGAAAATAAAATTAGTGAACTAAATGGTAAATCTGAAGCAATTTTATAGAATGCAGTATGGAGAAAGAAAAAAAATACAGAAAAAGAGCACAAACTGTGTCAGAAATAGTTAGATTATTGGCATGTCTGAACAGAATTTTAGAATTAGAGAAAAGAATAATGAGGCAGAAGTAATAAATGAAAAGATAATAGCTAAGAATTTTCTATTTTTTAGAACTGATAAAGAAAGTAAGCTACATACTCAAGATGTTTAGAAAATACCAAGAATAAAAAAACAAAAATAAGTCCTCACATAGAAAATCTTAGTGAAAATGGAAAAAGAAAAAGAAAAAGAAAAAAACCCCACAAAGACAAAGAGAAAATGTTAAAAGCAGCCAGACCAAGGAAAAAACAATAACATAAAAAAGATTACTTTGAAAATAACAGTATTTACACCAACAACTAAGTTTTCAAATATGGCAATGATTATCATATATACCCAGTGCCTAGAAAGAAAATAAATGACATCCTAAGATTCTAAATAGACCTAATAAAAATACCTTTCATATTGAGAGTGCATTAAAGATATTTTCAGACAAATGGAAGGCAAGAGAATTTTCCATTAGCAGAAGGTCAATAAGAAATTTTAATGATGTATTTTAGGCAGAAGGAAAGTAGTCTCAGAAGGAATGATTGAAATACAAGAAATAAAGAATAAAAAAAGAGGTTAATATGTGGACAAATGAAAATGTGTATTGATTGTATAAATAGCAATAATTTATCAGGGATAAAAGTAAAACAAAAGAAATAGTTTAATCCACCAGGATAAAATTTAATTTCTGAGAAGTTTGGTGCAATTCTACAGACAAGAAACAGGCTGATAAAACCACTCAGCTACAAACACATCCATGCTACCTTTCATGCAATAGAAAGGATGACTCTGAAGGGAGAGTCATGAGCCCAGAGGGTGGAGCTGTAAACCACAGAGGATTATTCCCTGGCTTTGAAACCTAATGTATGAGACAAATACGAAGCAAAAGAAAATTGTATTTTTTACTTTCAAATATATCATTAATTGCATTAAATGAAAATAAAATAAATCCTTAAATTAAATGATAAAGATGATCAGAAATGATTTAAACATTACAGTGTAAGTGCACAGAAAAACTGAAAGAAAAATGATTGAAAAAATATCCCATGAAAATACTAGTGACATAAAAGCCAGTCTAGCTATATTTATATCAAACAAAATATTATTTAAGACAAAAGTCATTGCTAGTATTAAAGAACATCTCTTCATAACATTTAAATGTTCAATTCACCAGGAACATATTAATGCAAGGTTTGAATTTGCTTAATATAGTCTCAAAATAAATATAGAGAAAAATAAAAGAATTAATAGAGGAATTTTTAAAAAAAAGCACACAGTAGTAGATTTTAACACACTTTCCTCAACAATTGATTGAACAAGTAGTAAAGATACTACTTAGTAAAGCTTTAAGTAAGAATTAGAAAACTTTATCTAAATAATGTACGTCTTAGATTGAAATCAACAATAGCAGATTACCTATTTTTTTCAAGGGTACAAAATAAGTGAAGAGAATATAGATCTACCTATATGTAGACACTTGATTTATGACTAATATGGCATTGTAGAGTAGTGGGGAAAGAATAGTCTCTTCAATTAGTTGTGATGAGAAATTTGGATAAACTTATGGAAGAAAATAAAATAGTGCCTCAATATCACATCATATACAAATATTGATTCCAATTCAAGTAAAAAGCAATAATGAAAGGCAAAGCTGTAAAGTTTTACAAGAGACTATAACAGAATATTGTAATGAATTAAGGGTAGGAAGATTTCCTAAACAAAACATGTAAAAGCATTAACCATAATGGAAAATATTTTTGAATCTGTCTGAAGTAAAATGAAGAACATTTGTTCATGAAAATACATCAAAAAAGAGTGAAAAGAAAAGCCACAGACTGAGTGAATATATTTGAAAAATTTATAACCAAAAGAAAGGTACAATAGAAAATACATAAATAACTTTGACAAATCTAACAGGGAGAGAGAGAACTTAATAGGAAAATGGACAAAAGACTTGAGATAATTTAAAAAAGAAGAAATCCAAATGACGAACAAGATAAAAATATGAAATGGTTCTTAAACCCATTAGTACTCAGGGAAATGCATATTTAGACAAAAATGATGTAGCTCTACAAACCTGACAGATTAGCTAGCTAGCTAAAAATAAAAAAGAATTAAAAATGAATAAACACAAAGATAAATAAAAGTAGTACTGCCAAGTATTGTTGAAGATGCAGAGCAACATGGCTGCTTATAGACTGCTGGTAGGATCATACAATTTTATGACCACTCTGAGAAAAATTGGCATTTCTCTGTAAACATGTAGATATCCACATCCTATTACCACTCAGCACTCCAAGTTATATGCCCAAAAAACTCATGCACATTTATTTGAAATTACATGTGCAAATATGTTCTGGAAAACATTATTTGTAATTATCAGAAACTATAAGTAAAATAAATGTTCATCTATAGTGACACTCTAAATTTTGGTATATTGAGCCTTATATAGCAGTGAAAATGGATGCACTACAGCTACGCACAACAACATGGATAAATCTTACAAAATAATATCAGGTGAAAAATCAAGACACAGAAGAATGCATGCAAATTTATTCCCATTTATTAAAAGTTCAGTAACAGGAAAAATAAAAACTCATATATATATATATTTTATAAAAATAAACTCAAACTGGATTAAAGGCCTAAATGTAAGGCCAGACACTATCAAACTCTTAGAGGAAAACATAGGCAGAACACTCTATGACATAAATCACAGTAAGATCCTTTTTGACCCAGCTCCTAGAGAAATGGAAATAAAAACAAAAATAAACAAATGGGACCTAATGAAACTTAAAAGCTTTTGCATAGCAAAGGAAACCATAAACAAGACCAAAAGACAACCCTCAGAATGGGAGAAAATATTTGCAAATGAAGCAACTGACAAAGGATTAATCTCCAAATTTACAAGCAGCTCATGCAACTCAATATCAAAAAAACAAACAACCCAATCCAAAAATGGGCATTAGACCTAAATAGATATTTATCCAAAGAAGATATACAGATTGCCAACAAACACATGAAATGATGCTCAAGATCATTAATCATTAGAGAAATGCAAATCAACACTACAATGAGATATCATCTCACACCGGTCAGAATGGCCATCATCAAAAAATACACAAACAATAAATGTTGGAGAGGGTGTGGAGAAAACGGGACCCTCTTGCACTGTTGGTGGGAATGTAAATTGATACAGCCACTATGGAGAATGGTATGGAGGTTCCTTTAGAATCTAAAAAAGAATTACCATGCGACCCAGCAATCCCACTACTGGGCATATACCCTGAGAAAACCATAATTCAAAAAGAGTCATGTACCAAAATGTTCATTGCAGCTCTATTTACAATAGCCAGGACATGGAAGCAACCTAAGTGCCCATCCACAGATGAATGGATAAAGAAGATGTGGCACATATATACAATGGAATATTACTCAGCCATAAAAAGAAACGAAATTGAGTTATTTGTAGTAAGGTGGATGGACCTAGAGTCTGTCATACAGAGTGAAGTAAGTCAGAAAGAGATAAACAAATACAGTATGCTAACACATATATATGGAATCTAAAAAACAAACAAAGAAAAATGGTCATGAAGAACCTAAGGGCAAGACAGGAATAAAGACACAGACCTACTAGAGAATGGCCTTGAGGATATGGGGAGGGGGAAGGGTAAGTTGGGACAAAGTGCGAGAGTGGCATGGACATATATACACTACTAAACGTAAAATAGATAGCTAGTGAGAAGCAGCCACAAAGCACAGGGAGATCAGCTCTGTGCTTTGTGACCACCTAGAGGGTTGGAATAGGAAGGTGGGATGGAGGGAGATGCAAGGGGGAAGAGATATGGGGACATATGTATATGTATAACTGATTCACTTTGTTATAAAGGAGAAACTAACACACCATTGTAAAGCAATTATACTGCAATAAAGATGTTAAAAAAAAAAGAGAGAGAGTCAGCCTGCAGCTTTGAAACCAAACGTTGACTTCTCCTCTCTAGCTATGAAATTCCTAGATGGCATATTCTTCCAATATAAGGCTGTTTCATCTACTGGGTGGGCCAAAAAGCCCCTTCAGTTTTTTAAGTAAAAATAAAAGACACCTTTTTCATTTTCACCAAGAACTTTATTGAACAACATATTCACCCTTTTGTTCCACTACCTTCTGCCATTTTTCAGGCAACTTCATAATTCCATCTTTCCAAAACTTTTATCTTTCTGAGCAAAGAGCTGTTCCATGTGTCTTTTACAGTCTTCCAGGGAACTGAAATTTTTTCCATTAAGAGAATTTTGTAAAGACTGAAATAAATGGAAATCTGAATGTGCAATGTCTGATGAATGCAGCGGATGAATCAGAACTTCCCAGCCAAGCTGTAATAGTATTTGCCTGGTCATCAAAAAAACATGCGGTCTTGCATTATCCTAATGGAAGATTATACGTTTTCTGTTGACTAATTCTGGATGCTTTTCCTCGAGTGCTGCTTTCAGTTGCTGTAATTGGGAGCAGTACTTGTTGGAATTAATCTTTTGGTTTTCCAGAAGGAGCTCATAATAGAGGACTCACTTTCAATCCCACCATATACACAACATCACCTTCTTTGTATGAAGACCAGCCTTTGGTGTGGTTGGTGGCGGTTTATTTCACTTGCCCCATGATCTCTTCCATTCCATATTTTTGTACAATATCCACTTTTTATTGCCCGTCACAACTTGTTTTAAAAATGGAACGTTTTCATTACGTTTCAGTAGAGAATTGCACGTGGAAATATGGTCAAGAAGGTTTTTTTTGCTTAACTTAAGTGGAACCCAAACATCAAGGCGATGACCATAACCAAGCTGGTGCAAATGATTTTCAGCACTTGATTGGGAGAGTTTGAGTATGTTGGCTATCTCCCGCATGGTATAATGTTGATTGTTATTAATTATTGTTTTGATTTGATCTCTACCAACTTCAACTGGTCTACTGGACCGTAGAGCAGCGTCCAGCAAGAAATCTCCAGCATTGGGGCTTCCCTGGTGGCGCAGTGGTTGAGAATCTGCCTGCTAATGCAGGGAACACGGGTTCGAGCCCTGGTCTGGGAGGATCCCACGTGCCGCGGAGCAACTAGGCCCGTGAGCCACAGTTACTGAGCCTGCGCGTCTGGAGCCTGTGCTCCGCAACAAGAGAGGCTGCGATAACGAGAGGCCCGCGCATCGCGATGAAGAGTGGCCCCCACTTGCCACAACTAGAGAAAGCCCTCACGCAGAAACGAAGACCCAACACAGCCATAAATAATAAATAAATAAAATAAATAAACCCAAACGTTTAAAAAAAAAAGAGTCTGCAGAACTGAATGTCCTTGCCCTTATACTGAGGTTTAAAAAAAAAAAAAAAAAAAAAGAAATCTCCAGCATGAAACTTTGCAAACCACTTTTGACACGTTTGATCAGTCACAGCACCTTTTCCATACGCTGCACAAATCTTTTTTTGTATTTCAGTTGCGTTTTTACCTTTCTTGAAATAATGAAGCATAATATGCTGAAATATTGCTTTTCTTCCATTTTCAATATTAAAATGGCTACACAAAAATTCACTAATTTTGATGTACTTTTTTAAATGCACGCTGATGTGACAGCTGTCACATACAATCTAACAAAATTGTTTCAAATGAAGTTAAAGACAACTAGTGCTACTAGAGCCATCTTACAGAAAAATACAAATGAACCTTTTGGCCCACCGAGTACATTGAATATCTGTTGTTTAGTGTAACCACCTTCATTAATTGTCTTTGCTAGATCTTCTGGATACCTTGCTGTAGCTTCTACATCAGCACTTGCTGCTTCACTTTGCACTTTTATGTTATGGAGACAGCTTCTTTCCTTAAACCTCATGAACCAACCTCTGCTAGCTTCAAACTTTTCTTCTGCATCTTCCTCACTTCTCTCAGCCTTCACAGAATGGAAGAGAGTTAGGGCCTTACTCTGGATAAGGCTTTGGCTTAAGGGAATGTTGAGTTTGTCTTGATCTTCTATCCAGACCACTAAAACTTTCTCCATATCAGCAATAAGGCTGTTTTGCTTTCTTTTTGTATATTCTCTGGAGTAGCATTTTCAATTTCTTTCAAGAACTATTCCTCGCATTCACACTGTGGCTAACTGTTTGGCACAAGAAGCGTAGTTTTCAGCTTATCTTGGCTTTTAACGTGTCTTCCTCACAAAGCTTAATTATTTCTAGTTTTTGCTTTAAAAAGAGAGATATATGATCTTCCTTTCACTTGAACACTTAGAGGGCATTGTTGGGTTGTTAATTGACCTAATTTTTAATATTATTTTTTCTCAGGGAATAGGGAAGCCTGAGAAGAAGGAGAGAAATGGTAAAAACCAGTCAGAACACATACAACTGTTGGAAGCCATCCAGACGGTGCAACGCCATGACAAGGTCATGGGACGCTCCAGTGTGGAACTGCAAGGCGGAACTGCACGTGGAAGGTGGACTACACTCCCGATAAACGCAATACTTATAATTTCTATATATGTAAATTTAAGTGTGGCAGGATTTGCCCCAAGGAAAAATCTTAGATTTCCTAGATGAAAAAAAACTACCCTGACTCCCTCTTTGAGTAATGTATGGCAAGGCCCGGTGCCTCAAGAGGGACATTGGGAAACAGTGACTAGATCTGGACATAGGGAAATGTTTCTTTGGAAAACACCATCCTCCCTAGAGATATGGCCATATGAGGGTGTTTATGATGATAATAATAATTTGTGGTTCAATATTAATGGTAGTTTAATGATATTTGATCAATTAACTGGGGAACAGATATGTTCTAGATTAGGGACGAATAGAAATGATTTGGAAAGTTATTCTTTAATAGATTATTGGGATCCTAATATTGTTTGTTGCTATATTAAATTGCCTTTGAGTAGCAATATTCAAAATAGAAATTGTAAAATATATTTTAGATATTTTAATGGCATTATAAAAAAGGAATGTCCATGTAGGAAAAGCTATGTGGGGGCTGAGGATATATAGAATATAAGGACATATTTAGACTTAGGTGTTAAGGTTGGTTAACCACCAAGAATAATTCTTAGAACACGTACTGTATGTAATGGTAACCTTGGAATTTATCTTATGAGAAAATCTAGAAACTAAAAGGTATGGTTTACGTAATCTTTTAAGGAAATCTTTGTGGGTTCAAAATGATTCATTCTTTCGACTCAAAACAATAATATTACAATGTATGTTAATGATTTATGTAATTCTACTTTAATCTATATATGAGTATAAGAAATAAAGAAAGCACGAGATGGTGCTATGTTTACTTGGCTGAGTCCACGAGTCTCAGTCTCCTTCCTGTTGACTTGGCTGAGTCCACGAGTCTCAGTCTCCTTCCTGTTGTTCATCGCCGACGCTGTCCATCCTTTTGGGGTATCCTGAATCCTGTTGGAGCTGGACTCCAACATACAACATTTATTGATTAAATTTACTGTCTTGTATGGGTGGGATTTGTGGCATTCCAAAATGATTACGAAAGTAACATTAAAGACCAATGATCACATATCACCATAACAAATATAATAATAAAGAAAACATTTGAAATATTGTGAGAATTACTAAAATGGGACACAGAAACACAAAATGAGCAAATACTGATGCGAATATAGAGCCCTTAGACTTGCTCAATGCAAGGTTGCCAGAAACCTTCAATTGTAAAAAATGCAATATCTGTGAAGCACAATAAAGCCAAATGCAAATTTAAAAAAAATGAGGTATGCCTGTACTATAAAGGTTTACAATTGTGAATGCTTCTTCTGTTGCTTGAGATGTATACATATCTCCTATGACTTAGGAGTGTCTTTCTCAAGCACCTGAAAGCCATACCTTTGAAACGTAATCATCAGGAATAATAGGGCCTTTGTTTCCCAGTTTCTGTGGCAGGATAGAATCCTAACTTCCATAATTGTCAGCTAAAAGACACACCTGGTTTAATCACATTTATAGGAATTAACCCTTTGTAATTTTTCACTTGAACCCCCACCCATTCCCCTCCCTACTCCCTCGATTTTGGGGGTGATACATGTACATACACAAAGATTATTTCAAGCCTGAAAAAAAAATGGCTTCCCAAAATTTTTAGCAAAATCCTCCAATTCATTTTACCCGTTAATTGCAGCATTTATTCCATTCTCTGAACAGAAGGCTGAATTCACAAATGTATAGTATAATCAAGTAACCTCCCTTTAAATGCTCAGTCACCTCAGCACAAATTGGAATGGAGCTCAGCTCTTTTCAGGCTGTCATTAGTTACTGAATAAAACCAGTTTTGACTGCTTTAATTAATGTCCAGTATTTTTTATCTTTGACAACACTCACCATGGAAGTTTTCCAAATATCTATTATCTGAGGAGAAAGTGTCTTAATAGTGGCAGAAAAGAGAATGTTTCATTTAGTAATGATACCTGTGAAAGAAAAGGAAACATTCATTAAATTCCTGTCACTTACAATACGGGTGTGGAGAAGATGCAGCAAGTACAGAGGAGTGGTACCCTGCAGCAGAAGGGAAGTAAGAAGAGCCAAGAGGAAAATAAAAATCTTATTATATTATTTTAGACACGGGAAGATGGCAAAAGGAATAAATCCATGTTTTAGCTCCTGGCATGAGTGAAATACAAATGGAATGCCAAACAGAAGTGTTCCTCCAAATGTAAAATGTAACGAAAACCAAACTCAGTTGATAAAGACAATTCAATGAGAATAATCATATATATGGAGAGGCTTCAATGTTTGTATACATTAAAAACTGAAAATACTGGTTGAAAGAGAAAGTTTGAAGGTAGAGAAGAACAAAATCTGTAGTCATATAGACGTAGGATAGGGAAAACCTCTGTTTTCCTCAATATAACAGAGCAAGGGGACTTCTTTTGAAATGTAATATACTCATGGAACGTGTAAATGAAATTTGTGTTTTAAAATTAGAATAATAAAAACCTGTAATTCATTACCACAAAAGGAGAACAAGGAGAACTATAACTAGGTTCAAGAAAGTTTTAGATGAATTAAGAGATGACAGAATCATAACTTTCCTTTTTAAAAAAAATTATCATGTTTTTAACTTTACTGAGGAATAATTGACAAATATACTTGTATATGTTTAAAGTATGCAATGTGATAATTTGATATACACATAAATTGTGGATTACCAAGATCAAGATAATTAACACATCCACCACCTCACATAGTTAACACTTTTTGTGTATGTATGGTGAGAATGTTTATAGCTCTACTCTCAGCATCTTTCAAGCATAAAATACAGTAATATTAGCTATAGTCACTATGCTGTATTTTTTTGATTGAAGTACAGTTGATTTACAATGTTGTGTTAGTCTCTGGTGTACAGCACAGTGATTCAGTTAAATATACATATGTATATACATATACATATATATGCATATATAAATATATATACTTTTTCAGATTCTGTTCCCTTATAGGTTCTTACAGAATATCGAGTATAGTTCCAAGTGCTATACAGTAGGTCCTTGTTGGTTATCTATTTTATATATTGTAGTGTGTATTGCAGTGTGTGTTCTTTTTATAACCAAAAATTTGTACCCTTTGACCTATATCACCCCATTCTATTAAGTCAGTAGTCTCAAACACACACACACATACATACACAGACACACATGTATACTGCGATTGTCTTTGTCTGCTGTATTAATCAGCTTGTGGGGCTGCTGTAACAAAGTGCCACAGACTAGGTGGCTTAAACAGCAGAAATGTATTGACTCACAATTCTGGAAGCTAAAAATTCAAAATCGACGTGTCTGCAAGGTTGATTCCTTCTGAGGGCTGTGAGGGAAAGATCTATTTCAGGTGTTTTTCCTTGTCTTATAGATGACCATCTTCTCTCCGTGTCCCTTCACATTGCCTTCCCTCTAATGCATGTCTTGGTTTCCAAATTTTTCTTTTGCTAGGACACCAGGCATATTGGAATAAGTCCCATCCTAATAACCTCATTTAAACTTGATTACCTCTGTAAAGACCCCCATCTCAAAGTAAGATCACATTCTGAAGTACTGGAGGTTATGATGTCAACATAAAAAATTTGAGGGTGACAAAATTCAATCCAAAGCACCCACCAGTGTAGTTACTGTCATACATTTAATAATTCTTTTGAATAATATTTTATTAAAAAAAGAAAGCTGTATTTTTATTACCTTTAAGAATTACAAGAATTGAAATGATGATAGTGTCATTTCTTACTATTTTCAAAGCAGCACTTGGGGATCTGTGTGTGTGTGTGTCTGTGTTTGTGTGTAAAGGATGAAGAAAATAAAATTGCTTACTGCATTGCATTCAAGACTGGCTTCAATATGATTTTTATTATTGTTGCTAATAATAAGGTCACCCCTGAATGCTACTATGACTTCTTGAATAAGAATCCTCTGCTTTCAGAATCAATAATATTGCTTTGAAATTTTCTATACTCCTATGCTGAAACTTATTCTTGACACAAGACATTTTATCTTGATGTTGTCATTTAGCCCCTTGAATATATTTGCCTTCCATTATTGTGGTTCTATATTGTGTAGATTTTCAATTACAGAACAAATGGTATTCCAGCAAGCTCTCTGCAAAACAAATGATGAAATACAGAGAATCTTTCAATAGTACTTTGGGTTTTTTCTGAATAATATCTGCCTTGTATTTTGCAGGAATGAATTTTATCTCCAAAAGTCCTATTCTCCTGAAGAAATATTAGTACAACAAACAGTTCATTTTTCACACCATTCTATTTAATACAGCAGATGGCATTGTTACTGAAAATAAAACAAGAGCAAAAATAGTACAGAGAACCACAGAAATATTTATTTCTTATAATTTATTTGAAGAAATAAATTAAAAAATTTACTTGATTATACTATATCTGTTAATTCAGACTTCTGTTCAGAGAATGGAATACATGCTGTTATCAATGGTTAAAATTAATTGGAGGGATTTTGCTAAAAACTGACTTCCCAACATTTGGGGGATAACATATGTACACACAAAGATTATTCCAAGTCTGAAAAAAATGTGACGTTTTATTAGTAGAAGTGCAATTTCTGTAGAATTCTATCTATATTCAAGTCAGGTCTGATACTCCATATTTGCTTCCAGGTTAAGATAAAAAGGCCTACTACTCTACAGGTGTATTTATAAAGTGACACCTAAAATTTTGAACCATTAGTTTAAATAGTTGCAAAAGCTGTAATTACTAGTAGATTGTAAATATTACACTTTAAATTAAAATGTTACATTACTCTTTTCAATGCATCAAATGTAATATAAAGACTACACTGATATGATATATACCTTTATTATCCATTTGAAAAATATGTAGCCAATTTTGTCTTTAACAGATGGATATTTTTCATTTTTCATCTTTCTCCTTGAATTTGTATTTCCATTTCATTTCCCCAACAAAATTTTATCCTAATACAATATATTTTATGCCTATCATACTCTCTGGAACTAAAATATGTGTATAAATCATATTTTTTAAAAAAAATCCTGTAACAAAATTAAATATTTTACTCTGGAGTAAGTTATCATTACCATTATTAATAATAAATAGTTTATTAAACCAACGTAAATCTATTGCATATTTTGACAAGTAATACTAAATATCTAAAGTAAACCTTTATTGAAAACACAATTCTTTTTTTTTTAACATCTTTATTGGAGTATAATTGCTTTACAATGGTGTGTCAGTTTCTGCTTTATAACAAAGTGAATCAATTATACATATACATATGTTCCCATATCTCTTCCCTCTTGCATCTCCCTCCCTCCCACCCTCCCTATCCCACCCCTCTAGGTGGTCACAAAGCACCGAGCTAATCTCCCTGTGCTATGCGGTTGCTTCCCAATAGCTATCTATTTTATGTTTGGTAGTGTATATATGTCCATGCCACTCTCTCACTTTCTCACAGCTTACACTTCACCCTCCCCATATCCTCAGGTCCATTCTCTAGTAGGTCTGTGTCTTTATCCCTGTCTTGCCACTAGGTTCTTCATGACCTTTTTTTTTTTTTTTTGCCTTAGATTCCATATATATGTGTTAGCATACTGTATTTGTTTATCTCTTTCTGACTTACTTCACTCTGTATGACAGACTCTAACTCCATCCACCTCACTACAAATAACTCCATTTCATTTCTTTTTATGGCTGAGTAATATTCCATTGTATATATGTGCCACATCTTCTTTATCCATTCATCTGATGATGGACACTTAGGTTGCTCCCTGTTCTGGCTATTGTAAATACAGCTGCAATGAACATTTTGTTACATGACTCTTTTTGAATTATGGTTTTCTCAGGGTATATGCCCAGTAGTGGGATTGCTGGGTCATATGGTAGTTCTATTTTTAGTTTTTTAAGTAACCTCCATACTGTTCTCCATAGTGGCTGTATCAATTTACTTTCCCACCAAAAGTGCAAGAGGGTTCCCTTTTCACCACACCCTCTCCAGCATTTATTGTTTCTAGATTTTTTAATGTTGGCCATTCTGACAGGTGTGAGAAGATATCTCATTGTAGTTTTGATTTGCATTTCTCTAAAGATTAATGACATTGAGCAATCTTTCATGTGTTTGTTGACAATCTGTATATCTTCTTTGGAGAAATGTCTATTTAGGTCTACTGCCCATTTTTGGATTCGGTTTTTTGTTTTTTTGTTATTTGCAAATATTTTCTCCCATTCTGAGGGTTGTCTTTTGGTCTTGTTTATGGTTTCCTTTGTTGTGCAACAGCTTTGAAGTTTCATTAGGTCCCATTTGTTTATTTTTGTTTTTATTTCCATTTCTCTCAGAGGTGGGTCTAAAAGGATCTTGCTGTGATTTATGTCATAGAGTGTTCTGCCTATGTTTTCCTCTAAGAGTTTGATAGTGTCTGGCCTTACACTTAGGTCTTTAATCCATTTTGAGTTTATTTTTGTGTATGGTGTTAGGGAGTGTTCTAATTTCATACTTTTACATGTACCTGTCCAGTTTTCCCAGCACAACTTATTGAAGAGGCTGTCTTTTCTCCACTGTATAGTCTTGCCTCCTTTATCAAAGATAAGTTGACCGTATGTGCATGAGTATATCTCTGGGCTTTCTATCCTGTTCCATTGATCTATATTTCTGTTTTGGTGTCAGTACCATACTGTCTTGATTACTGTAGCTTTGTAGTATAGTCTGAAGTCAGGGAACCTGATTCCTCCAGCTCCATTTTTCGTTCTCAAAATTGCATTGGCTATTTGGGGTCTTTTGAGTTTCCATACAAATTGTGAAATTTTTTGTTCTAGTTCTGTGAAATATGCCAGTGGTAGTTTTTTAGGGATTGCATTGAATCTGTAGATTGCTTTGGGTAGTAGAGACATTTTCACAATGTTGATTCTTCCAATCCAAGAACATGGTATATTTCTCCATCTATTTGTATCATCTTTAATTTCTTTCATCAGTGTCTTATAATTTTCTGCATACAGGTCTTTTGTCTCCTTAGGTAGGTTTATTCCTACATATTTTATTCTTTTTGTTGCAATGGTAAACGGGAGTGTTTTCTTAATTTCACTTTCAGATTTTTCATCATTAGTGTAGAGGAATGCCAGAGATTTCTGTGCATTAATTTTGTATCCGGCTACTTTACCAAATTCATTGATTAGCTCTAGTAGTTTTCTGGTTCCATCTTTAGGATTCTCTATGTATAGTATCATGTCATCTGCAAACAGTGACAGCTTTACTCCTACTTTTCTATTTGGATTCCTTTTATTTCATTTTCTTCTCTGTTTGCTCTGGCTAAAACTTCCAAAACTATGTTGAATAATAGTGGTGAGAGTGGGCAACCTTGTCTTGTTCCTGATTTTAGTGGAAATGATTTCAGTTTTTCACCATTGTGGATGATGTTGGCTGCGGGTTTGTCATATATGGCCTTTATTTTGTTGAGGAAAGTTCCCTCTATGCCTACTTTCTGCAGGGCTTTTATCATAAATGGGTGTTGAATTTTGTCAAAAGCTTTCTCTGCATCTATTGAGATGATCATATAGTTTTTCTCCTTCAATTTGTTAATATGGTGTATCACGTTGATTGATTTGCATATTTTGAAGAATCCTTGCATTCCTGGAATAAACCCCACTTGATCATGGTGTATGATACTTTTAATGTGCTGTTGGATTCTGTTTACTAGTATTTTGTTGAAGACTTTTGCATCTATGTTCCTCAGTGATATTGGCCTATAGATTTCTTTCTTTGTGACATTGTTGTCTGCTTTTGGTATCAGGGTGATGGTGGCCTCGTAGAATGAGTTGGGGAGTGGTCCTCCCTCTGCAATATTTTGGAAGAGTTTGAGAAGGGTAGGTGTTAGCTCTTCTCTGAATGTTTGATAGAATTCGCCTGTGAAGCCACCTGGTCCTGGGCTTTTGTTTGTTGAAAGATATTTAATCACAGTTTCAATTTCAGTGCTTGTGATTGGTCTCTTCATATTTGCTATTTCTTCCTGGTTCAGTCTCAGCAGGTTGCGCATTTCTAAGAATTTGTCCATTTCTTCCCGGTTGTCCATTTTTTTGGCATTGAGTTGCTTGTAGTAATCTCTCATAATCGTTTGTATTTCTGTATGTCAGTTGTTACTTCTCCTTTTTCATTTCTAATTCTACTGATCTGAGTCCTCTTCCATTTTATCTTGATGAGTCTGGCTAACGGTTTATCAATTTTATTTATCTTCTCAAAGAACCAGCTTTTAGTTTTATTTAACTTTGCTGTCGTTTCCTTCATTTCTTTTTCATTTATTTCTGATCTAATCTTTATGATTTCTTTACTTCTGCTAACTTTGGCGGTTTTTTGTTCTTTCTCTAATTGCTTTAGGTGCAAGGTTATGTTGTTTATTTGAGATGTTTCCTGTTTCTTAAGGTAGTGTTGTATTGCTATAAACTTCCCTCTTAGAACTGCTTTTGCTGTATCCCATAGATTTGGGTCATCGTGTTTTCATTGTCCTTTGTTTCTAGGTGTTTTTTGATTTCCCCTTTGATTTCTTCAGTGATCACTTGGTTATTAAGTAGTGTATTGTTTAGCCTCCATGTGTTTGTATTTTTTACAGATCTTTTCCTGTAATTGATATGTAGTCTCATAGTGTTGTGGTAGGAAAAGATACTTGATACGATTTCAATTTTCTTAAATTTACCAAGGTTTGATTTGTGACCCAAGATATGATCTATCCTGGAGAATGTTCCATGAGCACTTGAGAAAAATGTGTATTCTGTTGTTTTGGGTTGGAATGTCCTATAAATATCATTTAAGTCTATTTTGTTTAATGTATCATTTAAAGCTTGTGTTTCCTTATTTATTTTCATTTTGGATCATCTGTTCATTGGTGACAGTGGGGTGTTAAAGTCCCCTACTATGATTGTGTTACTGTCGATTTCCCCTTTTATGGCTGTTAGTATTTGCCTTATGTAGTGAGGTCCTCCTATGTTGGATGCATAAATATTTACAATTGTTATATCTTCTTCTTGGATCGATCCCTTGACCATTATGTAGTGTCCTTCTTTGTCTCTTGTAATAGTCTTTATTTTAAAGTCTATTTTGTCTGATATGAGAATTGCTACTCCAGCTTTCTTTTGATTTCCATTTGCATGGAATATCTTTTTCCATCCCCTCACTTTCAGTCTGTATGTGTCTCTAGGTCTGACGTGGGTCTCTTGTAGACAGCATATATATGGGTATTGTTTTTGTGTCCATTCAGCCAGCCTGTGTCTTTTGGTGGGAGCATTTAATCCATTTACATTTAAGGTAATTATCAATATGTATGTTCCTATTCCCATTTTCTTAAATGTTTTGGGTTTGTTATTTTAGGTGTTTTCCTTCTCTTGTGTTTCTTGCCTAGAGAAGGTCCTTTAGCATTTGTTGTAAAGCTGGTTTGGTGGTGCTGAACTCTCTCAGCTTTTGCTTGTCTGTAAAGTTTTTAATTTCTCCATCAAATCTGAATGAGATCCTTGCTGGGTAGAGTAATCTTGGTTGTAGGTTTTTCTCCTTCTTCACTTTAAATATGTCCTACCACTCCCTTCTGGCTTGCAGAGTTTCTGCTGAAAGATCAGCTGTTAACCTTATGGGGATTCACTTGTGTGTTATTTGTTGTTTTTCCCTTGCTGCTTTTAATATGATTTCTTTATATTTAATTTTTGACAGTTTGATTAATATGTGTCTTGGCGTGTTTCTCCTTGGATTTATCCTGTATGGGACTCTCTGTGCTTCCTGGACTTGATTAACTATTTCCTTTCCCATATTAGGGAAGTTTTCAACCATAATCTCTTCAAATATTTTCTCAGTCCTTTTCTTTTTCTCTTCTTCTTCTGGGACCCCTATGATTCGAATGTTGGTGCATTTAATGTTGTCCCAGAGGTCTCTGAGACTGTCTTCAGTTCTTTTCATTCTTTTTTCTTTATTCTGCTCTGCAGTAGTTATTTCCACTATTTTATCTTCCAGGTCACTTATACGTTCTTCTGCCTCAGTTATTCTGCTATTGAGTATTCTGCTTCTAGAGTATTTCTAATTTCATTTATTTTGTTGTTCATAGTTGCCTGTTTCCTCTTTAGTTCTTCTAGGTCCTTCTTAAATGTTTCTTGCATTTTGTCTATTTTATTTCCAAGGTTTTGGATCATCTTTACTATCATTATTCTGAATTCTTTTTCAGGTGGACTGCCTATTTCCTCTTCATTTGTTAGGTCTGGTGTGTTTTTACCTTGCTCCTTCACCTGCTGTGTGTTTTTCTGTCTTCTCATTTTGCTTATCTTAATGTGTTTGGGGTCCTCTTTTTGCAGGCTGCCAGTTCGTAGTTCCTGTTGTTTTTGGTGTCTGCCCCAGTGGCTAAGGTTGGTTCAGTGGGTTGTGTAGGCTTCCTGGTGGAGGGGACTAGTGCCTGTGTTCTGGTTGATGAAGCTCGATCTTGTCTTTCTGGTGCGCAGGGCCACGTCTGGTTGTGTGTTTTGGGGTGTTTGTGGCTTTATTATGATTTTAGGCAGCCTGTCTTCTAATGGATGGGGCTGTGTTCCTGTCTTGCTAGCTGTTTGTCGTAGAGTGTCCAGCACTGTAGCTTGCTGGTCATTGAGTGAAGCTGGGTCTTGGTGTCGAGATGGAGATCTCTGGGAGATTTTTGCCATTTGGTATTATGTGGAGCTGGGAGGTCTCTTGTGGACCAGTGTCCTGAAGTTGGCTCTCCCACCTCAGAGGCCCAGCCCTGATGCCTGGCTGGAGCACCAAGAGCCTTTCATCCACACAACTCAGAATAAAGGGGAGAAAAAATAGAAAGAAAGAAAGAAAGAGGATAAAATAAAATAAAATAAAGATAAATAAAATAAAGTTATTAAAATAAAAAATAAAGAATAATTTAGAAAATATTTTTAAAAAAACAAAAGACAAAAAACAAAAACGGATGGACAGAACCCTAGGACAAATGGTGAAAGAAAAGCTATACAGACAAAATCTCACACAAAAGCATACACATACACACTCCCAAAAAGAGGAAAAGGGGAAAAAATAATATATCTTGCTCCCAAAGTCCACCTCCTCAATTTGGGATGATTCATTGTCTATTCAGGTATTGCACAGATGCAGGGTACATCAAGTTGATTATGGAGCTTTAATCCACTGCTTCCGAGACTGCTGGGAGAGATTTCCCTTTCTCTTCTTTGTTCACCCCGCTCCCAGGGTTCAGCTTTGGATTTGGCCCCACCTCTGCATGTACTTCGCCTGAGGGTGTCTGTTCTTTGCTAACACAGGACGGGGTTAAAGGAGCAGCTGATTCGGGGGCTCTGGCTCACTCAGGCCGGGGGGAGGGAGGGGTACGGATGAGGGGCGAGCCTGCAGCGGCAGAGGCCAGCGTGACATTGCAGCAGCCTGAGGCATGCCGTGCGTTCTCCAGGGGAAGTTGTCCCTGGATCACGGGACCCTGGCAGTGGTGGGCTGCACAGCCTCCTGGGAGGGGAGGTGTGGATAGTGACCTGTACTTACACACAGGCTTCTTAGTGGTGGCAACAGCAGCCTTTGTGTCTCATGCCCGTCTCTGGAGTCCGCGCTGATGGCCACAGCTCGCGCCCATCTGTGGAGCTCCTTTAAGCAGCACTCTTGATCCCTTCTCCTCGCGCACCAGGAAACAAAGAGGCAAGAAAAAGTCTCTTGCCTCTTCAGCAGCTCCAGACTTTTTCCCGGACTCCCTCCTGGTTAACTGTGGTGCACTAACCCCTTCAGGCTGTGTTCAGGCTGCCAACCCCTGTCCTCTCCCCGGGATCTGACTGAAGCCCGAGCCTCAGCTCCCAGCTTCCGCCCGCCCCGGCGTGTGAGCAGACAAGCCTCTCGGGCTGGTGAGTGCTACTCGGCACCGATCCTCCATGTGGGAATCTCTCCACTTTGCCCTCCGCACCCCTGTGGCTGTGCTCTCCTCCATGGCTCCGAAGCTTCCCCCCTCTGCCACCCGCAGTCTTTGCCCGCGAAGGGGCTTCTTAGTGTGTGGAAACCTTTCCTCCTTCACAGCTCCCTCCCACTGGTGCAGGTCCCTTCTCTATTCTTTTGTCTCTGTTATTTCTTTTTTCTTTTGCCCTACCCAAGTACGTGGGAAGTTTCTTGCCTTTTGGGAGGTTTGAGGTCTTCTGCCAGTGTTCTGTTGGTGTTCTATAGGAGCAGTTCCACGTGTAGATGTATTTCTGATGTATTTATGGGGAGGAAGGTGATCGCCACGTCTTGCTCTTCCGCCATCTTCCCTCCGAACCTCGAAAACACATTTCTTAATGAGATAGATGAACATATTTTCCAGTTCATGTGTCTGTCAGTGAATATTACTATTGCTAGAATGAGTGAGTTAAACATCATTTCTATCCCTAATTTTCATTTTTATAGATAGAAGTACTCAGAAAACACATTTATATAAAAAAATTTTGTTATAGCAATGTCAGTTTTTGATTTGATCACCTTTTGACTTATATGTCAAAAACATTATAGAGATGTCATCAAAATTAATTTTTAAGTATATGTAAGCTGGCAACTTTTTTGAAAGTAAAGAACTGAAAATAACCTGACCTACAAAAATGTGTTAATCCATTATTAGAGTCATTTACACCCTCAACACAAAAAGTAATATTTTGTTTTATCTCTTGTTTGTCTTCCCAGATGTTTCTCCACTGAGGAGACAATGCACCATAGTAAGATATGATAATGGTGAGATATGGGGGTGATGATTCTCTTTTGTAAAATGGAGGAAGGACAATTGTGAAATACGAAGTGGGGAAGGAGAAATTTCCCCTTCAGTACAGGTGCATTCTCTGGGAGATCAACATTAGGAAAGAGTATATTTTGAAGATATGATCCTGGAAACTAATCTATTTATAATGTATACCTCTTGGAAAGTCTTTATGCACTCCTGACAATTTATAGACCATAAGACAAGGTCATGGGACTTGAGTAGGTTAAGGTTTTGTGTTCCCACAGGAGTGTCCTCTTGATGTCAGTGGCTCTCAAAAGCTTATTTGAATCTTAGAGACAAACGTTCCAGGGAGAAGGAAGGGCATGAGCAGAATGTTCTATCTCTTTTTAAGCATATTTAGACATGGTCTTGGCCTGATTCCATTGAGGGCTGCCAAGGAGAGTTGAAATTAAGTAACAATTGTGGATCTTGTCAAGGCCATCTGTTTAAGGGATAATTTGAATACTCATTCCACAAAGGAAAATAAAGAGTCAACATTCTTAGTAGCCAATTGTATGTCCTAGGACTATATTGAGGTAGGAATAAATGGTGGGGTCTGTATTACAAGAATTAAACCTAGTTGACAGTAAGATGCACCAAAGTAATAAATGTTAGTATTAAGGCATTGGACCTCTACATTAGGTATTAATTGAAGGAAGACAGAAATGTAGTAGCTGAAAAAAAGTAGAACTAAAGCACAAATGAAGTAACACAAGTGAATAGAACTGGGATACAAAGTTATGGAAGAAGCAAGAGACTAGCTTGACTTGGTACTGAATTATTGGCCTAGAGATCATCAACATTTCCTGGCTTAGGGACACTATTAAAATCCAAATTTATGTTTATGGACTAAATAGCCTAAAGTGTTAATGTTAGAGGAAACATGAGAACAGGTCATTTGTTTATCTTAACCATCTTATAAATACTCATAAATATGCTGTTAAATAAAAGGCTAGGTTTTAAATTGGAACTCTTGTACACTGTTGGTGAGAATGGAAAACAGTTCAGCTGCCATGGAAAAGAGTATGGGGGTTCATCAAAAAATTAAAAATAAAATTACCATATGATCCAGAAATTCTACTTCCGAGTATATATCCTAAATAATTGAAAGCAGGGACACAAAAGGATATTTATACACCCATGTTCATAGCAGCATTATTCAAAAGAGCCAAAAGATGGAAGAAACCCAAGGGTCCATGGATCGATGAATAGATAAACAAAATGTGAGGTACACATACAATGGAATATAACTCAGCCTTAAAAGAAAGGAAGTTCTGACACATGTTACAACATGGGTGAACCTTGAAAACATTGTTGACCTTAAGGAAAAAAAGCCGGTTATTTTACCTGCAAAATGAGTTTATTGGGGAATAGCAGAGGAGTTGCAATTTGGGGCATGCAAACTATGGCAAACCATAGGCAAGTCCAAAGAGACAAAGGGAAGGCCAGCATTTATTAAGTTTTAGGAAAAAAATTGGGGAGGGCTGTGGTGGTTTTTCATTGGCTGAAGGTGGTGTGTAGCTTGTTGATGTGTCAGAAGGAAATCTTTCTTCCTGCTGAAGCTTGTAAGCTGCAGTGAGTGATATGTGCATGAGAGCTCCTTCAGAGTTGCCCAACTCCTTGTTAAATGAGGTTTCCTTTATTTATTTTTATAGCATTACACGAAGTGAATAAGCCAGTCACAAAAGGACAAATTTTGTATAATTCTACTTATTATGAGGTATGTAGAGTAGTCAAATTCATAGACACAGAAAGTAGAATTGTGGTTGCCAGGGACTGGGTGAAGGGGAAATGGTGAGTTGCTGTTTAATGTATAGAATTTCAGTCTGGAAGATGAAAACATTTCTGGAAGTGGATTGTGGTGATGGTTGCACAATATTGTAAATGTACTTAATGCCACTCAACTGTGCAATTAAAAAGTTTAAAAGGATAAATTTTATATTAAGAACATATAAAAAATAAAATGGCAATGTTTTAGAAATACTCAATATAAGATAGCTGCTTTAATAAGGGGTGAAAACATTCATTATAATTACATGAATGGTTTTGAATCTAAATATTGATTCTTAATAATGGCATTCTCTTGTTCACTTTCTTTAAAGGAAAATGGATGGGCTAAATCTCATGTAATGCCAATTCTAAGGGGAAAAAGTGTAATAGGCAACAGAATCCCCATCTGCTGTATCAATCTGCCAACCCTGACACACATATCAACGGCTCTTTACAAGGACTAAGAAGCCTAGTGATTGAGTGAATGCACAATATATTCTGTTGGTCCATTTTCTTACACAAAGTTAAAGATTTGGCAGAGTAAGATGATGCTGAAAACAAAAGGTAGAGCACCCTATGTGTATGAAGCAAAGTCACATTGTCACATTCCTAACTTGTACACTTTTAGAGCTAAAATGCGAAGCACCTTCTGTGTGTAGCTTAACACTGAGAATAAAAGTGAGGTTTGATAAATTAACTTGGTAACCAGTTAAAGGAGGTTTGGGCAATTGTTTTTAGTAAAATGTAAGGGCATATAAAAATGTCATCAATTTGAAATCAGTCTACACCTTCAAGACTTCGATTGGCCCCTAATAATCAGAATTTGAGGAATATTTGGAAAACAGCTCCAGATATATTTATATAATCTCTTGATATTGAATACTGCTTTTAACAGTATTATAGTTATAGTTGTCATGTATGCAAGTCTTTCTATATTAAAAATAAAAAAAACTCTATTAGAAGAGGGTAATCATTACTTGAATAAATAACACTGATTAGAAACACTGAATTCCAGCCTGTTTTCCAGGTTTGCCTTGTATTTTCTCTTGAGTATTCCTTGTTTCTTCTGGTCTCTTCATTCTCTGATTTGCACATTTTCCACACATCTTTGACTTTCTTGTTTTCATATTTTTCTTTTATTGCTTTATTTTCTTGGTGTTGCTTTATAAAATGTGCTTAAGATATCTTTCATAGATTAAGTGGATCTCAAGCTCCTGACATTGCCAAGATCCTGACACACTTAGGATCTTCAGACACCATAATTTCTTGACTTAGGCAATCATTCCTAGAAACCCTCAGTCCCTAAAAAGCTGTATAGCTGCTTCCAATTAAATATATTGTTTCAAAGTAAAAACTCATAAAAATTGAAATGTTAGCAAAATTTAGATTTATGTTTTTAATTATAAGTACATAATGACCATTGGTCATTATATCATAACAACTAACTTCTTGCCTTTGATTTCTCTTGGGAAAATGGACACAGATATAATATCAATAGGTCACTATCATAATAAATAGACCATGCATTTTGTATGCTCATGCTTTTTATTTAATTTCCCACACTGAAATAGAATTGATACTGTTATGAATGTAGGAAGATTAGAAAAATTGTCAAGTGTAGGGGAATAAACCAAATACTCTTCAGGATAGCAATCCTGGGGTTTAGTATTGTATAAAATAGTTCTTTAACGTCCATGCTTACTAAATAATGAGGCTTTAAAAAGTGAATCCAATTTAATTATTGGTACACTTAATGATGAGGTGATAACAAATAAGAAAGCAGCTGTTCAAATGTAGAAACTTCACCTCAATAAAGTTTCACATATGCCTAGGATATTTTATCTTTTGCTTGTTTTTGTATTAGAGGTTTGTATTTTTATTTTAGATTGTATACGATTACAACATGCATGCAAACAATTCATTGTGAAAATAAGAATAGATCAAATATAATCATTAAGCCAAAGTGTATTATACAATGTTAAGCATGATAGATTTTTATATCTCAGATGATAATATGGCCTTGGATTTGCATAGTGCCTTTCTTGCAAAAATCACAAAGCATTTTCATATCAGTCACAGCTAGGTGAGGTAGAGAGGTACAGTAGTTAACTTCATTTTACAGATAGAAAAATATGAGATTTAGAAAGAGTAAAGGACTTGTTTGAAGTTACAAAGCAAATCAAAGTTTAGACCCAGGATGTAAGTCTTAGTGGGATTGACTGCTTTTCTTTTTTTCTTTTTCTGATAAAATATTCATAACATAAAATTTACCATCTTAACTATTTTTAAGTGTACAGTTCAAGGCTAATGACATTTAATTTGCACATATATGACTGAAAAGACTAGTTTAGAATGTGAATGCTTTCTCACATTAGCCTGTTATGAAATCTGGGTACTGTTTGTATTGTTCGTGTTGTAGTTCTGATATTTGGTTTTGTTTTGTGTTTCTTACAGTGATACATCGTAGGTTAATGGATTGAATATGATTTAGAGCTATAAAAGATTGTCATTTACCCTCTTGTTTCTTGATTATAACTTTCTAGCAATAGCTAGAATATGGTAGTTAAGTTGTTTTTCCTATTACATTGGATTAACTTGCAAGTGTTCATCCTCTCCCTGTTTGGTTGTTGAGCTGCCCCCACTTCTTCCTGTTTGGTTGTTGAGCTGTCCCCACTTCTTTCTTATTTACTTCTCACTTCTAACTCACCTTATATGTTGCTTCTTCCATGAAGCTTCACTTCACAATCTTCCCACTCTGTTCAGTCTGACTTACATGTATGATACTTCATGTGCTTCCATAGCAATAGGTATAATGCACTGTATTGCAATAGTGTCTCTACTTGCCTAAACCACTGGAGAACAGAATATAAACTTCTTAACAGAAAGAACTGCATTTTATTAGTATTTGTATCCCAAGCACCAAATATAGTGCATATACATATAGATGTTTAGTAAATGTTTACCCAATGGATGTGTAAGTGAAAGTGTGATGAATTCTTTCTTATAGCATTGATCACATTTCTAATGTTTAATATCTTTCTTTGTTAAATTGTAAGCTCCAAAAGGCAGGACCATGTCTATTTTGTTTATCATTTTTACCTCAGCATCTAGGTACATCATAAGCTCTCAGTGTGGAATAAATGACTGAATGAATGCATGTTGATCCCCTCTCACATGTGCAGCTCAGCAAATTGAATTACAATGAGAGCAGGTATAAGAGGTTGTGTTACCAGATATCATTATGGGTAAGCTTATTTCCCAACAGAAAGTAAATATGGCATGCGACTGATTTATTGGCACAAGAGTCATTATTTAGGCAGCACCACAGTAGTTATACAACCTCAGATCATTTCTGTAGATGCACTTCTTTTCTGATTTTTACTGTCAAAGATTATAAAATAGTGCCTGTCAGGTTATGGAAAACTCTAAATCAGAGTTATGGACATAAAAGAACTTCTAAAATATTTTACAGAAATGAGATCATGAAAGTAGGACTACCCAGAAGCCACTCTTCTGTGATAACCTCTATTTCATCTTTAAGTGCTAATCCTCTTATATTTCTGAAGAGTTTTGTTTTCAAATGAATAGTTTAGTAATTCATGCTACTGTATAGGGCAATAAAGAATCAAAATATCTCTACTTCCAGAAACATTTTATTTTAATAAAAAACAGTTTAAATATGAAGAACCTACTATCCAAAGGCATTAATTTTCCAAATATGGAATATCAGGTTTGAGATTGATCTTATTTATGAGTTGGCAGCAATCTGTATATTGTTTGCAGACTTACTGGTAGATTGCAAAGTCCATAATTATCTCTTACTTTTAGTGTTTTTATTAGTTTTTTGGGTTTTTTTTTTTGCTGACATGTTATCTTTCATTGTCCTGGAATGCTGTTTGGCCTTCTGGGGCCCCCAATAGAAATGCAAACATGTAAAAAATAAAGCACCTCAGAAAATCAAAGGAAAACAAAACACAAGTGGAATGCCAAGAGAGGAGAAAAGACAGGGTTAGACAGCAGTGGAACCAGGGTTAGACAGCTTTTTTAGTGAAAAAGCAGCTTAGAAAAGTAATAGTATATAGGCCAACATTTCTGAGGCTTAGTTAACAGGCAAGTTGCATTAGATTTGACATGTATTTAGTAAGAACAAAGGGGTGACCTACACATGGAAACCTCCTTTATAGTTAGAAATACTATTGACAACATTTTTATCAAAGTGTAATCTGGTTCCTTAATAACCTGGATCAGAGAACAAAACATCCCAAAGGATATTTTAGTGCATACAGGCAGCTGATGGTCACTCTTTTCTGATGCCATTTCACAATGGTTCTCAATGGAATAAAGAAGAACTTGTTTTTCTCAAATTTAAACTTTGTAGCAAAGGCTATCCTAGAACACAGTTTCTCAAATTACAAAACTTTGAACAACAAAGCTCAGAAAAATCTGAGCACCTGTCAGCTTCATGCCATGACACTACAGTTGAACAGATTCTGCATCAGAGAAAATATGTAAACTTTGGATGACACATAGTCACAATCTTAGTCAAAACTCTAGTTTCCTGAATTCCTTTTTAGTATCATCTTTACTTTGTTATATCCAGCAATTATGTATGAGTGGGTAATAGAGCATAGAGTGAGCTCAGGCAACCTAGTAAGGATACATGACAGTGTCATTAGAGAAAAAACCCTTTTTAAAAACCATATCAACGAGAGGTATTCTTTAGAACATTTATATTTCTTGTGCAATGGCAAACATGAAATGTTTTTATCGAGTCAAAATAATTTTTGTTTAGGGATTGGACTGTGATCACTGTGCTATGCACCTTTGTAAATCAATATGCAAAGCATAATTATTGTTACATGAATATTTTAATAGAGGAGTTCATATTTCCTTAAAAATTCAATCTCTTATGAGGAAGTGATGCTTAACCTGATGTCTAGGGCAAGATAATTGTCTCATCTACATATGCATGCCAAAGAGCCCCTTGTATTTCATCTAACAGAGAGACTGTTTAGAAAAGCCAAATTTCTATCAACCTGAAGATCCAGTCAGCCAAGGGAGAGAGCCACACACTGTTATTTCTGGTTTTGTGTATAGGTACCCCAAACTTTCACCTATAGCTTATCATAATGCCTCATATATAGAATTATTACCTCCTCTGGTTATTTGTTGATACATATACCCAGAAAATACTTGCAAAATTTAATAGAAAATCTAAAGCCAACAAAATAGCAGAGTGACGTTACTTCACTAGAGGAAGGTTAAGAGAAGGTTAATAGAAACTAGTGAAGATATAATGATGTCATCTGTCTTTATGATAAAATGTATTAAAAAAATTCAGGAGCCATGTCAAATGAAGGAATTTGTCTTATCGCTAGTTCTAAAGTTATCTGATTTGACAAAAATCCTTTTATTTTCCAAATAGAGAGACATTCCATGAAAAAAAAAAAAAGTACCAGTATAAATAGGGTGGCAGGAACAATGGGATTTCTTCTCCCCACTGCATTCAAGATAGTATATGGGACATGCAGTTTATAATGCCCAGGTTCTATCTTAGGTCAACCTCTATCAGTGACTGAGTTCTGTGACATTGAGCAGATCACTAAAGCTTTCAAGGCTCTTTTTTGGGGGCTCTTTATTTGAGAAACAATACTAATGACGTGTTTTTCTCACTAGATTATTGTGAGACCTAAGTAAGAACATATGTGCTTAAGCAGATTGGAAAAAAATAGTGTTCTAGAAACACCAAGTAATGTTTATGTGATAACTAAAATATTTGGGCTTTTCATATTCACTCAACCTTCGGCAGCAACCTTTAGCAGAATCTGCCAAGGCATTTCTGTGTGGGCTTTCTCCAAGGTATATGGTGGCTGATGCAAAGTAAACAGATCCTTCCCTGTGAGATCCTGCTATGTAGTCTACTGTAAACTATGCATTTTTCCCAGGTACCCAGTGCCCTCATACTGCTATCCAACTTCCTTAACTATGTCATTTCACTTGCACAGCAGCACACCATCCCTTAAGACATGGCATATCTTTCTCCTTCTTCCACCAGTGCAGCATTAATAGTTCACCATAGAATTGACCAGTCCTTCAAGGCTTAGCTAGCTGTCTAAATGATCTTACAAATGCATGCAAATACAAATGATCCTGGTAAATAATATTTTCGATGTTTATATGTTCTAAATTCATATGATGTCTATGTGTTCTAAACTGTGTAGACTATAGTAGAATGGCTGCTTATAATCCTTAAAGAGATAATTAAAAACATAAATCTCCAGGCTCAATTCTCAACTCTTGGATTTAATGATACTGGGGTAGAAACCCCAAATCTCTATTTTAAAATAATTTCTCCAGGAGATTCTGCTGTGTAGTCAATTTTGACAACCATTGATCCAAAATACCTTGTCTAAAACAGAATTGCTTTCTCAGTGGCTTTGCCAAATAAACACTAAGAAATATGGAGATTTCCATAAGACAATGCCATTGCTGTTTTGTGACATGAAGAGTGTTTAGTGTAGCAAGGGAAAAGTTTATGATAAAATCTTGGGAACACACAATGAGGAGGCAGTGGTGGAGAGAAGAGGCACCTAGGTGGAATATGACATTCTCTGTTTAAAGTTATGATATAATGTGTCTTTGGGGGAAAAAAAAATAATTGTAACATGATGAAGTTAGTCTTTGATGTCTTCCACCATTATTACTCAACTTCTCTCTTTTAACTCCTGCCCCTTTTTATTCCACTCTCAATCTAATGTTACTGGTACTATACTCCTCAGAAACCTAACTTAAATAAACCCACCTTGGATTGTTCTCCTCCATTCTATAGTATTTATAGCAATTAAGGCATTTTTAATAACAAAAATAGCCACCATTTATGATGCCAAGATGTATTCCAAGACCTAAGTTAAATTCTTCTGAGGTTTATCTGCCATACTCTAAAACATGCTCCTACATCAAGAAAACAAATGGGAACTTGCACAGACCACTTTAATTTATTTTTCCTTTTTTTATTGTAATAAAATATGCATCTAAAACTATTCTAAAAAATTGCAGAGGAAGGAACACTTCTGAACTCATTCTAAGAGGCCATCATAACCCTGATACCAAAACTGGACAAAAATGTCACAAATAAAAATAATTAGAGGCCAATATCACTAATGAACATAGAGGCAAAAATCCTCAAAAATATTAGCAAACTGAATCCAGCAATTATTTTTCCCTGTGGTGAATGACCAGCTTCCAGGGAATCAATATCTGTATTTATGCTATTGTCTATCTTTGTGTTCAAACTAGATTCAAGATTATACTTTTTCAGTGATCCAGAAACAAGATTTTTTTAGCTTAAATTATAATATTTTTATGATCTCTATATGTATTCCAATTTAATCACCCCAATATAAAAGATCTTATGAAGGAGGTAGGACCTGAGTTAGATAGAAAAGAGTTATCATTTGAAATAGAGGACAGAGTATAAGCAAAAACAGTTAGCCTCTCTATAAAACCTTTTCTTGACTCACCTAGGTAGCATTGATAACTATCCTGTATGTCACTCTGAAACCTATATATGTCCTTTTATTATAGTACCTGTAACAATTATACTTATATACATGTCAGTCTTCACCAAGTACAGATCTGTTGTTTTTTTTTTTCTTTTTGTAACCCCTGAATATTATATCTGAGTCACAGGAGGTATATTAAGAAAATTTAAATGTGATGCCAGAGAGAAATTTGCTCAAATGGATAATGTAAATTTATGTTGGAAAAATAATGTTTGAGTACCTTAATATTTTTCGACTTTTCTTATATGTCTCTTTTTTCTTTTAAACTGCAATCAGAAAAATCTCTTGGCTCAGGTTTTCAGCTAATTATTTTTCAGCAGTATCTACTATGCTATGTAACCCATCTTCCAAAATCTTTATTTCAACTATTACATGTTATTTTCAAGATCTGCAGGAAATTTCTTCCCCTTTACTTTTTAGTGAAGTAATACATATGTACAGTAAATCGTGCAAAATAACACATCCTAACTGCACAGCTTGTTAAATAATCACGACCTAATTTAAGGTATGATTTCCACCTTAGCATTTCCAGTAACCCAGAATTCTTCCTGGTGCTCCTTCCTATTCAATACCCATCTACCTAAAGATAAGTACTATTATAAATTCTACCAAGACTAACTTACATCTGAGAATATTAATAACATTTATTCTTATGTCTGATTGTATTTCTTTTATTGAGTTTCTTGGCTCCATATAAATTATTCTGGTTATTCTGTTTGTTGAGTTTGATGCTTGTCTTACACAATAGTCTGGTAATTCCTGAGTGTTTGCTCATCTTTGTGTCTGAGAATCTTTTTTGCCTGATTTTGAAAGCTTTTGTTAGTATATCCTTTTGACAAATAAATGATAAGCTGACAATAAAGACAAGATGAAAGCAAATATTATATTTCTACATTACTTTTTCTTAAAATTTTGTTGAATTTTTTTCCTGATGGAATCCAGAAAGTGGCATATTCATGCTCAAAATGCGAGCAACTGATGTTCTTAAACAAAATGAAGGGAGGCCCCAAATTTTTAAATTTTTAAAATTTAAGATTGGAATGCATTACAGAAAGCGTTAGATAGAAATTTACACCTTAAGTTTAATGTAGAAAGAAAAGAAAAACAAACAACATGATTTCATTTTTCAAATCTACACTATATTCCTTTCTTTAGTCCTAAAACATATGGTAAGAAGACCTTAGAAAACGTGCTGGCCGTCAGGCTAGGCTGGGAATGGTAAGGAGAAGAGAACTTATAGAGGACATCCAACACATTTTATTAATTTCTTATTGCATGTAAAACATTATGTTGGGCAATGGGAAACAGACCCAGGTTACATACTTGAAACCTAATAGGAATATTCAAAATGTGCAAGTGACGGAAAAATAGCTATAGGTTTAATAGTGACAATAAGTACTAGGGAAGTTCAGAGAATAGAGAAATTGCATTGTTCTGAGGAATAGGCACCTACATTTGAGTGGATCATAAAAATACTGAGTTTAATGTTGATTATTAGAAGACTAGGGAGAAAGTTATAAGTAAGAGAGAAATAAGGATATTTGTTTTAACAGGATAAAATAATTATTGTTATTACAGAAAATTTATATTAATTTTGCTAGATCTGAGTTTATATAAAGAAATATAAAAGACACTTTATGTGTAAAGCTAAATAAATTTGAGAAGGTAGGTTGCAGTAAGATATTGGAGTCTTGAGTACCAAACCAGGGCATTTTAACTATATTCTATAGGAGCAATGACAAGTCTATGAGCAGAGGCATAAAATGGTAAAAGAAGCGTTAGAAAAGCACTCTGGCAGTAGTTTTCAGAAGTAATTGGATAGAGGCAAGATGAAACATAGAGAAAGCAGTTAGGTTACTGTTATAGACTAGGAATGAGTCCAATATGACTTAAACGAAGGTAGTAGCAGTAGGAATTAAAGGAAGGAACAGGTACAAAGAACTGACAAGTTTCATCAATATAAAAGATATTTCTTTTTGCTATTTTCTGAGTTTCCAATATAGAAGCTCTGTGCCAGATTTTTAAGATATCTCAACCCCTACTGTTAAGAAAAACATGGAGGTCCTCAGTTGAAATGGTCTTTTTAAGTGTAAATGAATTTTGACTGCTACTTAGCTCCCAAAAGCATTATCACTTCTGTCCTTTCAGGAACCCTAGAGCTTATAGAGGTGTAATAAATGAGGCCTAATCTGCAGCCTTACAATCTGCATTCATTGCCATTTTTCCAGGTTCTTTGTGGTATGCATATTAGAGAGAATGTTATACAACTATGTTTTGAAAAACAAATCCCAGGTCTGTAGAAATATGAGCAATGTCTTTTCACTTGGGTTCATTCTACACTCACAAATTAAATGATTTGACTCTTTAATGTTAATCTTTACTGTTAAGAAATATACAACTACATCAAACAACTTTTATTGGCTTTATTAGGCTGTGCTGAAGAGTCCTTGGTATATATGAGACTAGAGAATGAACTGTCTTTAGTCCTTCCAAATTTCCAATTGAAACTGTTGGCAAGACATTAAAAAAGGTTTTTGCAGAGGTTTTTATTTGGCTTGTGAATACTTGGATTCAATTTTCTGTTTTTTACCATAACTTTCAAATACATTAAAAAGGATTGAGTTTTGGTGACTTTTCCTTTACTTTTGCAGTTACTGAGCATCACTGCTGCTGATTTTGACAATTGAAATTACAGCCAAACTACAGGAGCATCATCTAAATCTGGACCATCATTATTCTTTCCTAAGAAGTTTAGGATTACAGTCCACCCTGTCATTAACCCAGATTCTTGTCTTTCTTTGTATCTGTTGGAGTCAGAAAATGTTGGAGTCTTTCAATGAAAAATGTCTTGTTTAATAACATCAGTTATCTATTTTGGTGTAGCAAAGCAGCCCACATCTTAGTGGCTTAAAGCAACAACTCATTTGTGATTTTGAATGATTCTATGGGTTAAAACGGCATTTTTCTGCTTCGTGAGGTATTATCTGAGGTGGCGGTAGAGTTGGGCATTTCAAAATGGCCACAGTTACATGGCTGCCAGGTAGGTCTGTCAGCCCAGGATCTTGGTTCTCCTCTATGTGGATGTGTTCCATGTAGTTACTAGGGCTTTCTCACAGCATGGCGCACGACTTTCAAGGAGTGCTCCAAGAAGCAGTGGTAGAAGCTGCAGAAATTTTAAGGTACACCTTGGAAGTTAAATAGAGTCAATTCAGAGCCATTTCTGTTGTCCAAAATAGGCTAAAGGACCATCTCAGATTCACGAACAGTGGAAATAGACTCCACTCCTTGGTGTGGAATTATTGGATCTTATGGTAATTTTATGTTTAAAATTTGAGGAACCTCCATACTGTTTTCCACAGCAGCTGCACCATTTACAGTCTCACCAGCAGTGCATAAGGGTTTGAGTTTCTTTACATCCTCACCAACACTTTTTATTTTGTGCTCATTTTATTTTATTTGCTTTAAAGTGTATGGAGTAGTATCTCATTTTGGTTTGATTTAAATTTTCTAACAATTAGTGTTATGTATTGAATGTTTGTGTTCCTCCAAAATTTGTATGTTTAAGTCCTAACCCCAAGAAATGTGGCTGTATATAGAGATAGGGCCTTTATGGAAATAATTAAGGGAAAATAAGGTCATAAATGTAGGGCCCTAATCCAATACGGCTGATACCCTTGTAAGAAGAGGAAGAAACATCAAAATTCTCTCTCCATCATGTGAAGACATAATGAGAAGGTGGTGGTCTACAAGCTAGGAAGAGAGCTCTCACCAAAAAAAAAAAAAAAAAATCTACTGGTACCTTGATCTTAAAATTCCCAGCATCAAGAACTGTGAGAAAATAAATTTCTATTGTTTAAGATATCCAGTCTGTGGTATTTCTTTATGTCAGCCCAAGCTAAGTAATATAATTAGTGATGTTAAATATTTTTTTAAGGTGCTTTTTTGCCATTAGTATATCTTCTCTGTGGAAAGGCCTATTCAAGTCCTTTGCCCACTGTTAATTGTTTCTTTTTTTTTTTTAATTGTTGTTGAATTGAATGATATCTTTATTCTGGAAATTAATCCTCTGATAAGATATATACTTTGCAAATATTGTCTCTCATTCTGTGGGTTGCCTTTTCACTTTCTTGATAGTATTCTTTGATGTACCAAATTTTTAATTTTGATAATGTCCAATTATCTATTTTTTCTTTTATTGCCTATGCTTTTGGTGTCATATCCAAGAAACCATTTTCAAATCCAATGTCATAAAGCTTTTCCCCTATGTTTTCTTCTAAAATTTTTATAGTTTTAGCTCTTACGTTTAGGTCTTTTGTCCATTTTGAGTTATTTTTTTGTGCCTGACGTAAGGTAAGGGTCCAAACTCATTTTGCATCTGGATATCCATTATTCCCATAGTGCTTTGTTAAAAATATTTTCATCTCTCCATTAACTGGTTTTGGCACCCATGTTGGAGGTGATTTGGCCATATCTGCAAAATTTATTTCTGGGTTTCTATTCTATTTTATTGATTTACATGTCTGTCTTTACATCCATACAACACAATTTTGATTACAATAGGTTATAGTAACTTTTGAAATCAGGAAGTGTGAGTCCTGCAACTTTGTCTTCTCTTTTTCAGTTATTCAGGATCACCTGAGATTTCATATGAATCTTAGGATGTTTGTTTCTATTTCTGTGAAAAATATTATTGGCATTTTGCTAGGGAGTTTATTGAATTAATAGAACACTTTGGGTAGTATTGACATCTCAATATTAACTCTTCCTATTTATAAACACACCATTGTGAACACAGGATGCCTTTCCATTTGTTGGTGCCTTCTTTAATTTCTTTTAGCAACATTTTCCTGTTTTCAGTGTCAGGGTATTCACCTCCTTGGTTAAGTTTATCCCTAAGAGTTTTATTCTTTTTGATGGTATTTTAAATGGAATTATTTTCTTAATTTCCTTTTTGGATTGTTCATTGTTAGTGTATACAAACACAAATGATTTTTGCATGTTGATTTTGTATTCTGCTACTTCGATGAATTTGTATTATAGCTCTAACAGTATTTTGTGGAGTATCTAAGGTTTTTTAAAATAAGATCATGTCATATGTGAATAGAGATAATTTTACTTCTTCCTTTCTACTTTAGATGCCTTTAATTTCTTTTTCTTGCATACTTTCTCCAGCTAGAGCTTCCAATACTATGTTGAATTGTCTCTTTTGGTATATTGTACTTGGAGTTTTTTGAGCTTCTTGCAAATGTAAACTCATATTCATATCTTTTATCAAATTTGGGAAATTTTTGTCATTATTTCTTCAAATAACCTCTATGCCCCTTTCCTATCTCTTCTCCTGGGACTCCCACCATGCATATATTTGTCTGCATGATTATGTTCCATAAGTCCCAAAGGCTCTGTTTATTTATTTTTTGTTCTTTGGACTCGATAATTTCAAATGGCCTGTCTTCAAATTCACTTTTTTTTTTCTTTTGCCTGCTCAAGTCTGCAGCTGAGCCCCTCTAGTGAATTTATTATTTCATTTATTATATTTTTTAGCTCCAGAAACTGCTTGGTTCCTTTTATAATTTCTATCTCTGTTTATATCATTATTTTCTTCATTTATTAGTATCCTGATTTACTTAACTCTTTGCCTGTGTTTTCTTTCAGCTCTTTGAGGAAATTTAAGATAATTCTTTTAAAATCATTGTCTAGTATGTCTAATGTCTGTGCTTTCTCAGGGATGTTTTCTGCCAATTTATGTTCCATTGTATTGGCCATGTTTTCCTGTTTCTTTGCATGCCTTTGACTTTTTGTTTTAATTGGACATTTGAAAAAACAATCATCTCTCCCAGCTTTTGCAGACTGCCTTTGGACTTGGGTAGTCCTTTATTGTTTAGCTGGGAATTTTTCTTTTCTTTTCTTTTCTTTTTTTTTTTTTTTTTTTTGAGCTTAAGGATTAGCCTGATGTAAAATCTAAGTCTTCTCAGGTCTTTCCTCAACATGCATCTTGCCTGGGTCCATGTGTGGCTTTCTCAATTCTCCTGCTGCTTTAATACAGTTGCTTTTAATGTCTTTATTTCTCTGAGTCATACCCAGAGAAATGTATTAGATGGTCTCTTCTATATCACTACCTATAATATCTTGCCCTACATGTCTGGAGGTCTGTAGTCTCATAAGCTGAAGCTTTCACAAGCTGTTGCTACCACTTTTTCCCAACTGAGTTCTGACTTAAACAAGACAAAGAGCAGTCTTTCAGGCTAGCCACTAGAAAAGTTAGAATGTTGCAAATAAGAACTGTTCTGCTCCTTTTGGTTCATGAGAGGAAATTGAGAACTGAGCTGCCTCCTCCTCCAGACCAAGATAAAGCTGTGCTGGAGAAGCTGTGAGTCAAAAACAAGTAAAAACACCATGAAACTCCATGCCATTTTTAATGTGGCTTTTTCTTGATGAAGTGTTCATTTGGTTGCTGTAGTCTTTGACTGTTTTGTGGAGCTCTCATAAGGTTATTTCAGCCAGTTTATGGTTGTTTTTAAATGTTTCCTTGGGGGAAATAAGAACTTGGATCTTCCTAGCATGCCATTTTTGCTATCATTATCTCTTAAAAAGGACCATTGCCCCTAGTATCAGCCATAAAATTTCATGGCCATTATATTCTTTATTTTCTCCTTTCTCAAATGCCTGATTCAATTTTTTTGCTATATGTCCTTCTACCAGTATATTATCCAATTCAGCCCTGGGGAAAGTTGTAACAATCACTTTGCTACACTGTATCAGTGTCTATTCATGCTCCACCTACCATAGTGATTTGTTTCTCATTTCCATTTATCTGAGGGGCCTGCGAATTATAGCTCATGGACTGATTGCATGTTTTAATAAAAAAAAGTTTAGTTAGAATATAGCCACTCCCATTCATTTATGTATTATCTATGACTGCTTTCAAGCTACTATAGCAGACGAATATTTATTACAATGACTATATGGCCTGCAAAGCCATATTTGCTAACTGTGCCTTTAAGAAAAAGTTTGTCACTGATCTAGCTGGTGGATGATCCAACTCCAGAATTTCATCTCAGCATCTGTTTTCTCAGAACAATCCTGGTAGCATCTGTTGCTGGTTGGGTTCCTTGTGAACAGACTTTTTGAAATTGAGATTAATGTACAGAAATTTATGAGAGAATATTCTCTGATTTAGTACTTTAGAAGAAAGGGGAAGAAAATAGGAGTAGAAAGAGAAAAGCTGTGTTGTGATGGAATTACAACAAAGGTCTTAAGTGATGTCATAGGGAGCTCTGAAACTGGGATGGCCTGTCAGAGTTGTTCAAAGTTGGGGTGAGGAAACTGGTTTTTTGTACTTCCTCATTGATCATTGGATGCAGACTTCCTTGGAAAGCGATCATGCTCTTGAGGAAGATAGTTTTCAAAGTCAAGAGCAATTTCTGGAAGAAAGCTATCATTTGGCAGCACTGTCAGAACCTGGGAAAGAGTCCTTTAACCCTCAAGATGAGATCTGGTTACGCATCAGAGAATCTGCTACAGGTAAATTGTTTCTATTTCAATGTATTTTTTTCAGTATTTTTGTTCTGTGTGTGTGTGTGTGTGTGTGTGTGTATATATGTATATATATATACTTATTAAGTAGATTTTTATAAAACTTTAATTGAAACTGAATTATCCCTTTACTATTTAGTAAATAATTCTAGTTTTTTTCAAGAACTTTAATAGCAGAAAATTGCCTTGTAATAGTTCCATTATATTCTGCATGAAACTGTATGATATGCTACATTATTGAACTGTGTTATTAAAGAAAATAAAGAAAAAAATAAATGAATGTTTAAAGGCAAGAAATGATAACTCTAAATATGGTATGTCTATGATCCTATTTCGTATGTTTAGGTTCAATGTCTGATCAAGTTACAAATTTATATCATTAATAAAAAAGGAAGATTTTTTTTCTGATATCTTTCCACATTATAAAGAATAAAAGCATTATTTAAGTGGTTCTCTTGAAATTATATGTTTCAGCCTAAGCTTCTGAAAAAGAAAGGATATATAATTTGAATCAACATGAAGTTTTATTGCTGTTTGTTTTAGCAATTCATAATCTTATTTCCCTAATGCAAATCATACCTGAATTCCATTTGAATGAGAAAATTAATATTTTCTTCCATATGTTCTAATTTATTCCACCTTTCTGGAGATTTCTTATATGCTAAACACTTAGGATTGGCTTTGCCAAAGTCCTTAACATGGTGGCATTCCAGTTGTCATTGCCTTTGTGTATGATTTCTTTACTCTTTCAGCCTATTGTTTTAGAAAGAAGTTTTAGACAGCACTTAAATGTATGTTTTATCTTTACCTCAAGAATACCTTCAGCAGCTTGGCAGATTTAAAGTTACTCTATCAAGTTCTCCAGTTGTTCTCTGTATCTGCAGTTCAAAGCATCTGTAGCTAAATTGTTACTTTTCAATTCATTATGATACTTCAGGCACTAAAAGAAATAGAGGCAATATTATCCACTCTAATCTTCCATACAGATTTTTCTGTAGGCGGTTTAAACCCATCGTAAGATAAACATTTAGTGAATTCCTGCTGAGCAATTTGTATGGAAAATAAAGTAGAGAATTTGTTAGTACATTAAAATGCATAGACAGGCAGCTATGTAATGAGATAATAGCTACATGAAAACAACTAAGGAATGTTTGTCAAAAACATTTTACACCTCCATGACTTCTATTTTTTAAACTTAATTAAAGCTACACATTTTTGTAGTTAAGATTTTTTTTTCCTTTTTCACTTAAAACCAAAGCTTGCATATGGACTTTTCTGACTTTATATGGGTCAAGTACTTTGGTGATATAAGATGACAAATTTATTGAGCAACATAAGTTAGAGGTTATAATTGCTGTGATGTTCTATAATACAGTTTAATAATAATAAATACTAGCCTAGAATTGCTACTTTTATTCTATACTACTTCTAAGAGATCATTTACTATCACCACCTGAATATATCCATTCTCTAAAGAATCACCACCACAGGAATTACCTACTTTAAGATATTTTACAAAAAAACAGTGACAATACAATATCTCTGAAAAATCAGCCATTCAGTCTGCAGGTAATTACAAAATGTATATCTCTGGTGATTATATTTCTCCTCTCTGTTGTCAACCACTATTTTTAGAATGATATCAACACAAAATTAAATATTGACCTACAGAAGTTCCTCTTGTCTCTTCCTTTCAATAAATTCTTATTTATATCTAACAAACACAGAGAAGAGTTCAGAAGCTATTAGACAAGCCTGGATAAAAATAGAGACAATAATGAAAGGAGAAAAACAAAGTATCACTGCTATAGAGTGCTATGTTTGAATTAATGTGTATAAACATGTAAAACAATTTATGCAAAAACTAAATTATGTTATATAACAGGAAAATCAGGAAAGGAGAGAACAATATTTCCTTTGCATTCTTTATGTGTTGGGAATTCCCCTAGAAAATAATATTCTTTCTAATTAGAGAAATGTGAGGTAAAATTCCTACTGACCATGTTTAATATTTGGCTAGTGATCATTGGCCCACAATATACCAGGAATCAAAGATAATTTTGTACTAATTAGAAAGAGCAGAAGAAAGGCTTGATTGCTAAATATAGCTCTCAAAGCAAAATAGAGCAGTTGAACCAATAGTAATTAGACTACCATTTCTCTGACAGTTTCTCAGAGAAAAATAAATGAGCTGATTTATTCATTACTTACACATATTTATTACTTCCAATTATATTCTAGATTCTGTAAGTATATCTATGAACATAACAAAGTCTTTACCTTCATAAAGTGAAATTATAGTGAGGGGGAGGATACTAAACATATAATATAATGACAAGTAGTGATTAAGACCATGAAGACAGATAAATCAGTAAAATTATAAAATTGTACAGATCCTTGAAGGCAATGGTATACTTTACAGGACATTATAAGGATTTTGGATTTTCTTCTAATTCTAGTGGGGATCCCTTGGCTGAGCTTGAGCCAAGAAGTAAATTTATTTTATTTATGTTTTTAAAACAGACATTCAGATTCTGCCAAGATGGAGTAGCTCAATTCATCCCTGGTCTTCCATATTTCAATGAAACCTCTAGAAACTACACTATAATCAAGCATAGGAAGACTGAAATGTGGAAAGAAGATAGACAGCCTAGGTACCTCAGGACTTGAGGAATGACATGATGTTGAATTCCAAAGGTTTTCTTATTGCTAACAATATATCCAACAGGTCACTGAACAAGCCTCCAACCCAGAACTACCAGCAGGTTCAGACAAGAAAAGCTCTAAGAAAAGACTGGCCCTTCATCCACTGGACATGCAACCGGGTGGAATAACAACAGAAAACCTGTTTATGGAAATACACGTCCTACCCTACTCTATACAAACATCAAAGAAAAAACTGCAACCAAACCCCAGTATTTCAACAGGTCCAAACAAGGAGTGGCTATATTAATATCACAAAATTAGTCCTCAGATCAAAGACAATTTCTAGAAATAAAGAAGTGTATTACATAAAGATAAAGTGGTCAATGCACCAGAAAGACAAAAACCTTAAATATGTAGACACCAAAAATAAGAGTCTGAAAATACATGAAAAAACAGAGCACAAAAGCAAAAATAGATAAATTGGACTACATCAAAATTGTAAACTTCTCTGCGTCAAAGGACACACTCTACAGAGTTAAAAGGCAAATGTACAAAATGGTTAAAAATGTTTGCAAATAATATATATATGCTACAAGGTTAATATCCAGAATATATAAGGAATTCCTATAATTCAACAACAGCAACAAAAAGACACCCAATTTTTAAAATTAGCTAAAGACTTGAATAAATATCTCTCCAAAGACGATATACAAATGGCTAATAAGCACATGAAAAGGTGGTCAACATCACTAATAATTAAGAAAATGCAAATCAAAACTACAATGAGAAAAAAAAAACTACAATGAGAAACCATCACACACACATTAGGATGACTAATATAAAAAATCAGAAAATAAGAAGTGTTGGTAAGGATGTAGAAAAAACAGAATCCTTGTGCACTGTTAGTATGAATGTAAAATGGTGCAGCTGCTAAAAACAGACTGGCAGTTCCTCAAAAATTAAGAATAGAATTTCTATATGATCCAGCAATTCCACTTCTGGGTATAAACCCAACATATTTGAAAGCAGGGATTCAAACTGATATTTGTATATTCATGTTCATACAGCGTTATTCACAATAGCCAAATTGTAGAAGCAACCTAAGTGTCCATTGACGATGAGTGGATAAAGAAAATGTGGTATATGCATACAATGGGATATTACTCGTTCTTAAAAAAAAATCTGATACATTCTACAACATGGATGGAACCTGAAAACATTATGCAAAGTAAAATGTCAGTTACAAAAGGAAAAATACTGTAGGATTACACTTATATGAGGTACCTAGTGTAGCCAAATTTTTAGAAACAAAAAGTACAATGGTAGTTAGCAGGGTTTAGGCAGGTGGGAGATTGGAAAGTTATTGTTTAAATTGTACAGAGTTTCCATTTGGAAGGATAAAAAAAGAGTTATGGAGATGAATGGTGGTGGTGTTTGCAAACAATGTGATTGTACTTAATGACACTAAACTGTACACTTAAAGATGGCTAAAATAATGAATTTTATGTTAAGTATATTCTACTACAATAAAAATAAATTTTAAAAAACCTAGGAGAAAGTATTTTGGGATCTAGAGCTAAAAAAAGATTTTTTAGACTTTATACCAAAAAGCATGATCCATAAAAAGGAAAAGTTGAAAAATTGAACCTTATCAAAATAAAAAAAAACTTGAATTGTGAAAAGCCCTGAAAGAGGATAAAAACAAGCCATATGGCAGAGTATTTGCACTCCTGGACATTTACCCCAGGAAAATAAAGACATATATAACACAAAAAAACAGTACATGATGTTTATAAAAGCTTTATTTATGTTAGACATTACCAGGAAACAATCCATAAGTGCTTCAATGGGTGAATGTTTAAACAAATTGTGGTACATCCATGCTATGGAATACTACTCAGAAAGAAAAAGGAACAAACTATCAATACATACAACAACTAGGATAAATATCCACGAATTTTGCTAAGTGAAAAGAGCCAATACCAAAATTTACATACTGTGTGATTTCATCTTTTAAGCAGTCTCTCAGTGGCAAAATTATGGAAATGCAGAGCAGATTATTGGTTGCCAGGTATTGAAGGGGTAAGGGAAAATTTAGTGTAGATAAAAAAATGGCGACAGGAGGCATCCTTGTGGTTGTTCAGCTGTACTGTTTCATGACTACATCAATGCCAGTATCTTGGTTATGATATTGTATTATAGTTTTGCAAGATGTTAACTCTGAGGGAACATAGGTAAGGGGTCCATGGAATCTCTTTGTATAATTTCTTAGAAATGCATGTGGATTTATAGTTACATAATAATAAATAATTTAATAAAAATGTACTCTGACTAATATGTGCATATAGACTGTGGAAGACAGGACTAGAAGCAAACAGATCCATTAGGAGTCAATTGTAAGAGTGGCTTGTCCTATAGTCATATCTACAGAAGTTTGAGAAGAGGTTATACTTTGTATATATTCTGAAAGCAGGACTAACAAAATTTGTGGATAGATTATTTTGAAGTGTAAGGAAAAGAGAGGAATCAAGATGACTCCCATGGAAACTTGATGCCATTTATCAAGCTGGGGAAGCCTAGAAAGAAGCAAGTTTCAGAGATGGTGGTAATCTGGAATTTAATCTTTCATGTATTACGGTAGAGATGCCTGTTAGAAATCCTAGTGAGATGACAAGTAAGGAGTTAGATATGTGAGTCTGTAGTTCAGAATGGAGATGTGAACTGGAGATAGCAGTTTTGGAGTCTTCAGCATATAATTGATATTTACAGCCGTGAGACTAGATACAGCCACTTAAGGATTTAGCAGGAATAAGCCCTGGAAACTTCCTACAATTAGACTTTGGGAAGAGAATTTTAAAAAAAGAACAATAAGTAAATTCAGCAGGAAAAAACAGTTTGTGTTATCACGACAGTGAGATAAAAGAAAAGAATGGTAAACATGATGTTGAAAAAGGGTTTTGAAAAGACATGGAGTGATAACCTTAAGTCCTGTGCTTCTGTGCCATGTTGTAAGATGAAGAGTAAGACTTGGCCAATACATTTGGCAACATTAGAGATCCCTGTCAAGAGAAGTACTAACAAGTTCAATTTCAGAAGAGTGAACAAACAAAAGTCTAATTGAAATGGTCCGAGGAAAAAATTGTTATATGAAGATGACAGTAAGTTGAGCAATTTATCTGCATATATAGTTTTACTCTAAAGAGGAACAGAGAATTGGAATGGTAGAGAGTGGCAGATTTATGGCTGTGCGAGGATTTTATATTTTAGATGAATATATTACAGCAAGTTTGCATTTGGAAATGAGCCAACATAGTGGAGAAGTTAATGATGCAAGAGAGAGAGAAATCATTATACAAGCAGAGTCCTTCAGTAGAAGAGAAAAGATGGGATCTATTGCTCAGGTGTAATGGGGGTAATAAAATAGAAGCAAGACTAATTCTTCCCTTATAGCAAGAGGGAGAAAAGAGTATTTTCATAGTTGTTTATAAGTTGGTAGTTTCATGCTAGAAAATAAGAAGTTTTCTTCTGATAATTTTCTTTTCTCAGTGAAAAAAACAGTAACTTCATCAGCTGAAACAGGATAAGGAAGGGAATTGGAAGTTCCAAGATAGAGGAGAAGATATGAAATTATTTCAGACATTGACATCGTAAATTGACTAGGCAGGATTAACAAACTTACCAGGAAGTGCTAAAGACTCACTTATCATTTGTAGTCAAATATTTAAAGTAAGACAAGTTAGCAAATTTGTTTGTTTTTCCTAGCCTTATTCACCTGCTTGGGTACAGGTGTGAGTAGGTGGTATATTGGATCATGAAGGTTGTTGTTTTTTCAGGAATGTTTTTAGAGATAAAGGGGCCAGAGGTTTGAGAGGGACAAGAGAATTATTGGAATGATGAGCCGTGGAACTAGGCTAGGTAAAGTGGGATGTAAAAATATGACCGGAATGAGGGATAGTGAAGATCTGGTAAAGTCAATTGATTAGAGGTCCAATTAGGGTTGGAGAATTATAGAAGGGCAAGAATAGAGAGGAATTGAACTGAAAAATATAGCAATTATATGTCCAAGAGTGGGAGGTTTGAACTTGAAATTTTGGAGGTGGTAATTATTGGTAAAGAAAAGGTTATGACCATACATACATGAGGCGGAAATGGATGGAGGAAAAAGTAATTGCAGGGGAGGAAGTAAAGAATTTACAATTCATAATGTTGGATTGATCATTTTTTATGAATGTTAAAATCACTAAGAATTATGACATGAAGAGTGGTGCTGAGAAAGAAGATGGTGAGCTAGATGTTAAAAGACACAGTGAGTGAAGGAGAGTATATGTGAGAGTGGTGGACAATTATAGCAAGGAGGAATAGCAGAGGTCATGTGATAGGATGTATTTCAAGGAGGAGGGGTTTAAGCTAATA